>NC_134496.1:48164462-48300480 GCF_040206685.1 Ascaphus truei
TGAGGTAATACCGGTATACACATACACGCCCAGAGAGGTAATACCGGTATACACATACACGAGAGGCAATGCCGGTGTACACGTACACGCCCAGAGAGGTAATACCGGTATACACGTACATGCCCAGAGAGGTAATACCGGTATACACGTACACTCCCAGAGAGGTAATACCGGTATACACATACACGCCCAGACAGGTAATACCGGTATACACATACACGCACAGAGAGGTAATACCGGTATACACATACACGCCCAGAGAGTTAATACCGGTATACACATGCACGCCCAGAGAGGTAATACCGGTATACACGTACACGCCCAGAGAGGTAATACCGGTATACACGTACACACCCAGAGAGGTAATACCGGTATACACGTACACGCCCAGAGAGGATATTACCGGTATACACGTACAGGCCCAGAGAGGTAATACCGGTATACACATACACGCCCAGAGAGGTAATACCGGTATACACATGCACGTCCAGAGAGGTAATACCGGTATACACGTACACGCTCAGAAAGGAATAACCGGTATACACGTACACGCCCAGAGAGGTAATACCGGTATACACATACACGAGAGGTAATGCCGGTGTACACGTACACGTCCAGAGAGATAATACCGGTATACACATACACGCCCAGAGAGGTAATACCGGTATACACGTACACGCCCAGAGAGGTAATACCGGTATACACGTACACGCCCAGAGAGGTAATACCGGTATACACGTACACGCCCAGAGAGGTAATACCGGTATACACGTACACTCCCAGAGAGGTAATACCGGTATACACATACACGCCCAGAGAGGTAACACCGGTATACACATACACGCCCAGAGAGGTAATACTGGTATACACATACACGCCCAGAGAGGTAATACCGGTATACACATACACGCCCAGAGAGGTAATACCGGTATACACATGCAGGTCCAGAGAGGTAATACCGGTATATACGTACACGCCCAGAGAGGTAATACCGGTATACACATACAGCAACAGAAAACAGCAGTGAGGTAATACCGGTATACACATACACGCCCAGAGGGTAATACCGGTATACACATACACGAGAGGCAATGCCGGTGTACACGTACACGCCCAGAGAGGTAATACCGGTATACACGTACATGCCCAGAGAGGTAATACCGGTATACACGTACACTCCCAGAGAGGTAATACCGGTATACACATACACGCCCAGAGAGGTAATACCGGTATACACATACACGCACAGAGAGGTAATACCGGTATACACATACACGCCCAGAGAGGTAATACCGGTATACACATGCACGCCCAGAGAGGTAATACCGGTATACACGTACACGCCCAGAGAGGTAATACCGGTATACACGTACACACCCAGAGAGGTAATACCGGTATACACGTACACGCCCAGAGAGGTAATACCGGTATACACGTACAGGCCCAGAGAGGTAATACCGGTATACACATACACGCCCAGAGAGGTAATATCGGTATACACATACATGCCCAGAGAGGTAATACCGGTATACATATACATGCCAGAGAGGTAATACCGGTATACACATACACACCCAGAGAGGTAATACGGTATACACATACACGCCCAGAGAGGTAATACCGGTATACACATACACTCCCAGAGAGGTAATACCGGTATACACATACATGCCCAGAGAGGTAATACCGGTATACACATACACGCCCAGAGAGGTAATACCGGTATACACATACATGTCAATTATTACCTCTAATTTTTCACTGGACAGAGTGTCAAAATACAGTCCGGTTCAATACTGGACACCTTGCAACCCTAAGAGAGATAAGAGATCATGTGTGGCCCTTTTGCAGGCTTATGAGCTGAGAAGGATTTTGGCAATCTGGTCTCAGATTTTCCCAGCAGCTTTCTTAGTAGCACGACTGAATGGAGTTGAAAAAAATAAAATGTTAAGCTTGCAGCTGCAAAACCACTTATGAAAAAGACTCCAATGTGTGGCAGTTTTAACACGTTTAGGATGATATGAAGATGATGCAATCGGCTCTTAGATCTTATGCAATCCTTCTCTCTTGCATCAGCTGGTGCTGCCATCGAATATACCAAACTTAATATTTGTTTCCTGTTTTACACCCGTCACTGAAGTTCAGGGGTCAATGTCCCCTCGATCCAGATGCTAAGAAAAGAGAACACAGCAACAGTTCCAGGCACAACATGTCAAACTTCCCATTACAGCAGTGTCGGTCCTTCCCAATTTGTTGCCCTGACGAATTTATAATCATTCACGGACGCAAGCGAACTTGACACAAAGCACATGTATACATTGACGCATAAGAATGCAGCATGAATGTCATGATAGCAATGTCTGAACTCGGATTCCTGTATCCCCAATAGCACTGTCATTTTTAAAAAGGATGACCTAATGAGCCCTACCGTCCTGCAGAATGTCACAGCGGTGAAACGGTTAATGTTTGTATTTTTTTTTTTATAACTTGTATTTTATTGAAGAATGCATGCATTTTCCTAATTGAAAATCGCTACAATGTCATATAGAAGATCTAGAACAGTGTTTTTCAACCAGGGTTCCTAGGAACCCTTGGGTTCCACTGGCATGTCTAAAGGGTTCCCTACCATGTTCTGGCCATTGGGAAATTGTATGAAATACAGAAGAATGTACAATGCATCTGATCCCTATTAGAGAGGGTTCGGGTTCCTTACAATGCATCTGATCTCAGAGTTGCCATTAGAGATGGTTGGGGGATCCTCAGAATTTCACTTGGAGTTAATTAACCAACAAAAGGTTCGGAAACCACTGATCTAGAAAGTATATTTATGAATAAGTAAATGGCCAGAATATTTTTGAACGGGTCGGTGCTTTAAAGTCGGACTTATGATGGCGGAGTTTGGCCCAAACAAATCGTTGCTGTTACTATCAGCAGTGTCTGAACCATATGTTTTAGCTTTATCAGTGGTTTATCATAGTTGAAATGGTGTGTGCCAGCTAGACACTTAGCTGCTGGCTGCAGTGCAGATTTATTGTATCAACAGCCCTACATTCCAATGTAGTGACATCAGCATAAGATCCCTGCAATCCAAATGTCTCGTTCGCAAGAAAAGCGCAAGAAAAGCTCGACTCCTGCAGAAATCCCTGCCATGGCAGTAAACGTTTTGTGAGGCTGCAGCTCTTAGCTTCCTCCAGGACTAGGATTCCTCACACAGATAGCAGATACAAGAGGATAATAAAGAATTAGGAGTAGTTCTCTTACACATCCCTGGGTCTGTCAGGACATTTAACCTGTGGCTGGCAAATTATACGCTTAACAACTAGCTGAGTCTTTTTTTGTTTTACTGAAGTACAAAAATAAGTTATGAGAAGTAACAAAAAAAGTGACAAAACTCCTTCAGCGTACAGCACTGATAAAGAACTCTTATGACCACGTTCAAATGTCTGAGACAGGTCCACAAAACCGCACAGCATACCGTTCTTCCACCGCAGAAAAGGATTCTGGGTAATGGCATATAAATAAGCTCACTTTTTGCTTCTTATTACAAAACATAACAGTATGGGCAGCATATAAGGAAGCAGTGCCACATATCCTTGCTGGCATCTTGCTTGTCCTAGCAGACTACAAATAAGATGCTTCTGCAGAGATTTCTGAAGGACAGGGACTGCGGGAGAAACCCCTTTACCTTCTGACCCCAACTATACGGTGTGTGTAGCCGCAGAATGAGAAAACTACTGGTTCACCAAATCCCACCATACACTCCTCCAAGCATCGCAACAAGTGGATGAGGTGGAGAAAAGGCGATTGAAAAGGGACTGTAGGTGAAGGGAAGCAGAGAAGTGAATGAACAGGGGGCAACTTATGTCGTAGGGTTGCCAGGTGTCCAGTATTGAACTGGACTGTCCAGTAACAATGTACAGGTAATACTGGACATGTATGTGTATACCGGTATTACCTCTCTGGACATAGTGACCTGACTGGCTTGGGGGCCGCAGCATTTCCCCGAGCAGGGCTGTCGCTAGGGGGCCGGGCAGGTTCCTCCATCCTGATTAGTTGCTGCTGGGTAATGCAAAAAATCACAAGGTGGTGTCCGGAGCCTGAGGTTGGGACCAAAGAGAGGAGGAAACAGCATGGAGAGGTGAGAGCGGTGTGTGTGTCTCTCGAGTGCTTCTCACCTTTCACCATTGTGCCCAGTATTTTTGGAGAAGCCGCCTGGCAACCCTACTTATGTGAGATATTTGAGTCCAACTTCCCCCTCTGTGACCGCAAGGGAAGGAGACAGAAGTAAGGGAATTGGAGACACAGGGAGAATCAGGTTCCTTCTTCGCTCCATTGTAAATAAACAGAGCAAACAGAGATGACCAAAAGGACCCAAATGAGTGTTTCTGCCAACTCCTTCACAGTCTGCTATATTGAAAGCTGTAGAAGGGGAAAGAGGCAAATATGTCCATAATTTATAAAAAGAAAAATTTTATGTCGCCGAAGCAATGTCGTCTCATTTGGAAGCAGTGTGAACCACTTCGTAAAACTCCGGAGACGTCCGAATCCGGTTCCCAAGGAGCCCTCAGCATACCAGTGCTTCATGCATTCCTTCTTTTGTGATGCCCAATTCTTCTGACATGCACCATGGCAGGTAACACAGCCCCCTCTAACTGCCTCTGCACAGTGTGACATGCTCTAGCAGGACGAGCAAAACCAATTATTATAGCAAGAGCACAGCTGTTCCAAGCCTGGATCGCCATGTGAAAATACTTCTCAACATCGCAGCCACAAGATTCAGACAGGAGTGGCCAACTCCAGTCCTCAAGGGCCACCAACAGATCAGGTTTTCAGGATATCCCAGCTTCAGCACAGGTGGCTCAATCAGTTGACTGAGCCATCTTTGCTGAAGCAGGGATATCCTGAAAATCTGATCTGTTTGTGGCCTTTAAGGACTTAAGTTGTCCCCCCTTTATTTAGACTGATCTAGCAATATTTAAAGCATTAATACCTTCTGTTATTTAGTGTTCGGTACCTTAGACTTGTATGCCAATCAGCCTATTTCTGAGCAACTGTGAGAAATCTTAAAGCAGCAGTTCAGTCTTTTTTTTTTTTTTAATTTATTTTTTTACTTCAATAGTTTTATGTGTGCAATCTCTAATTAGCTAAAGAACAGTATAGCTGCAGGTCAATTCGTTCTCCATGTATTGATAGGTCGAAATTTAGTGACATATTAAAAGATGGGATTTGTTTATAATCTGCTTGACTGGCAGTGGAAGCTCATGAATATTCATGAGCACTCCTGCACTGACATGTGCTAGAGGGAGGGCAGGGCTGACAAAGGGGTGTGCCAGGGCATGTGACAGGACATGAAGGGGCAGTGCCTTAGCAAATGGCTGTTAAAATAGAATACAAGAAAATTGGTCTTTCAAAGTTGTTTTTTTAAAAACAGAAAATGCTAAAAGTATTTTTTCTTACTACAGAACTGATTTATTAAAAAAACCCATATGCAGGATATTGACTGAACTGCGGCTTTAATGGCAAGTTCCCCGCAATGTTGCTTCAATCGGCAGTATCACAGTCGCAGCGGTTTCCAACCTTTAATTTTCTTAAGGAACCCTATAATTATATTGTGATATTCTGCAAAACCCCAACTCTCTCTAATAGCACGTCTGAAATCAGATACATTGTAAGGAACCCCAACCCTCTCTAATAGCGCGTCTGAGATCAGATGCATTGTAAGGAACCCCAACCCTCTCTAATAGCGCGTCTGAAATCAGATACATTGTAACGAACCCCAACCCTCTCTAATAGTGCGTCTGAAATCAGATACATTGTAACGAACCCCAACCCTCTCTAATAGCGCGTCTGTGATCAGATGCATTGTAAGGAACCCCAACCCTCTCTAATAGCGCGTCTGAGATCAGATGCATTGTAAGGAACCCCAACTCTCTCTAATAGCGCGTCTGAGATCAGATGCATTGTAAGGAACCCCAACCCTCTCTAATAGCGTGTCTGAGATCAGATGCATTGTAAGGAACCCCAACCCTAATAGCGCGTCTGAGATCAGATGCATTGTAAAGAACCCCAACCCTCTCTAATAGCGTGTCTGAGATCAGATGCATTGTAAGGAACCCCAACCCTCTCTAATAGCGCGTCTGAGATCAGATGCATTGTAAGGAACCCCAACCCTAATAGCGCGTCTGAGATCAGATGCATTGTAAGGAACCTCAACCCTCTCTAATAGCGCGTCTGATATCGGATGCATTGTAAGGAACCTCAACCCTCTCTAATAGCGCGTCTGAGATCAAATGCATTGTAAGGAATCTCAACCCTCTCTAATAGCGCGTCTGAGATCAGATGCATTGTAAGGAACCCCAACCCTAATAGCGCGTCTGAGATCAGATGCATTGTAAGGAACCCCAACCCTCTCTAATAGTGTGTCTGAGATCAGATGCATTGTAAGGAACCCCAACCCTCTCTAATAGCGAGTCTGAGATCAGATGCATTGTAAGGAACCCCAACCCTCTCTAATAGTGCGTCTGAGATCAGATGCATTGTAAGGAACCCCAACCCTCTCTAATAGCGCGTCTGAGATCAAATGCATTGTACGGAACCCCAACCCTCTGTAATAGCGCTTCTGAAATCAGATACATTGTAACGAACCCCAACCCTCTCTAATAGCTCGTCTAAGATCAGATGCATTGTAAGGAACCTCAACCCTCTCTAATAGCGTGTCTGAGATCAAATGCATTGTAAGGAACCTCAACCCTCTCTAATAGCGCGTCTGAGATCAGATGCATTGTAAGGAACCCCAACCCTCTGTAATAACGCGTCTGAGATCAGATGCATTTTAAGGAACCCCAACCCTCTCTAATAGCGCGTCTGAAATCAGATACATTGTAATGAACCCCAACCCTCTCTAATAGCTCGTCTAAGATCAGATGCATTGTAAGGAATCTCAACCCTCTCTAATAGCGCGTCTGAGATCAGATACATTGTAAGGAACCCCAACCTTCTCTAATAGCGCGTCTGAGATCAGATGCATTGTAAGGAACCCCAACCCTCTCTAATAGCGTGTGTGAGATCAGATGCAATGTAAGGAACCCCAACCCTCTCTAATAGCGCGTCTGAGATCAGATGCATTGTAAGGAACCCCAACCCTCTCTAATAACGCGTCTGAGATAATTTACATTGTATATTCTTCTGTATTTCCTACATTTTTCAAATGACCTGTAGAATGCTGGGATCCCATTAGGCGTGTCCTACGCACTCCAGTTGAAAACCCCTGGTCCAAGCCTTCCTCCACTCCTCTGACCTCAATGGCTCACTCACAAGACGCTCACTCGTATCAAATAAGAATGAAAAAAAAATGCTAAGGAAAACAATGGGATATTTCTAGAAACAGAGGGACCTATTCTCATTGCTCCAAAGTGTGACAAACCGCTTCTAGAGTGTCCTTTAGAAGCAGATTGGCGTGCTTTGCTATTCTGTAAGACCGTCTCGCGCGTCCAATCCGATCGGTTTGTCAAAAAAGCCTCAAACTTGCAATATTTTTTTACTAAAACTGCTATTCTCGTAGCTTCATTATTCAAACTTCTCCTAGAAACGCACATTTTTCCTTCACACCACTACACCACTACAAGGCTGGTGAGATTGGTTTTGCGAGTCACATCCAGCGCCTGAAATATGCGTTTGGCCGAGAGAGGAAACCCCATAAATCAGACTGGGGATGGAGTTAGCAAGACCTCAGGTCATCTCGCTTCTAAAGCCTCGGCCAGAGTGGCGCTGAGTGGGCCGGCGCGCTCACGCTGGCCGCGATGAAACACATTGTGGCAATGTGTGTGGCCAGCATGATTTAAGCCAGCTTAGAGCAAGCAAATTTGATTTTGCCGCTCGCAACCGTGGCACGTGAGTGGTTCGCCCAATGAGGGCGAACCAGTTCCGTGACGTCGTGGCGGCGCCCCCAGCCGAGCAGGGCGCAGCGCACAGGCGCCAACGCACCCGCTCCCTGCCCGGCCGCAGCCTCGACCACGTACAAACTGTGCGTTTTCACTGGTAAACCGAACGGTTTATCACTTTTTAGAGAAGCGGTTTAGAAGAAGCGGGTTGCAATAGAGAATAGTGTTTTTTTCCCTCACATTTCATTCCGCTACTTCTGCCTATGCCAAACCGCGTGGTTTGGCAATGACAACTTCGAACTACTAGTATAAGCCCCAAAGGCTGGATTAAAACAAAAATCTCTCAATCTCAACGTTCCCCGAGGATAATACTCAGTGTGAGCAACATAAATGTGTTCAATGGGAGCCCTCAGCTTGGTGCGGATTACAGAGCATTTGCAGCCAAATATAACATTCTGTTTGGCCGGAGCACGATGTCCATCGATTGACTCTGCTAAACCAACGTGAAAAGCAAAAAAAAAAGCCTCACTCGTGTGCCCCTCCGCCCCTATTAAAGCAACCCATGAAGGTACTAGTGTTTTTATCCCCTCGTTACTGGGGGCGGGGGGGCTGCAGTATACTGAGGGATTTCATTATGTCGAGAAAACGTTGGAGAGCAATTCACAAATAGAGTGATGAGTCGATACAAAAAGTATTCTTAGACTGCTAATTCTAGCAAACATGAGACGTATGTATATTTTTGTAACTCAAAAGCATACACAGATATGTATCCAATGTAGCTTACCAAATAGTTAGTAGAGTCAGGAAGATAGCCACTACAAGGAGGATATCTGGGAGCGTTGAGGAAACGACAAATATAAAAAATATATTTATATGCCATATAACACGTTGGTTCAGAGGGCGGAAAACTCCAGTCCTCAAGGGTCAACAACAGGTCATGCTTTAAGAATATCCCTGCTTCAGCAAGGGTCACTCAATTAGTGGTTCAGTCGTTGACTCAGTCAGCCTCTTTTGAAATAGGTGGCCATATTGGGTGCCCCTGGGAAGCAGGATTTTTGCCAACTTGATCGCGGGAGAACGGATCGATCGGCAGCTTAGATAATTAAAGACAAGGAACTGCTGCATTTATTAAAACAAAAATCGTCAAAGTCAATGCCACTTTAAGGTATATGTGTGGCGTTACCAACACGCCACGGCCTACACCACGATAGGCTGGCTTCTGAAGAATATGCCAAAATAAGTTAGAAAATGAATAAAGTTCCCTCCACCAGGGCCCATGTTTGCTGGTAGTACCCAGTACCGGCCTCCAGGTGGCATCAGGGCGGGCAAACGAGGGCGAGGTAGTGGACTATAGGGAGCACAAAAGAGTACAGCCCCTTCCTCGGAAACATGTCCCCCAAACAGCTGAGGTTGGGGATGAGAGGAACCTGAGGGGCTCCACACACAGATCCAGAGATCTGGAGGTGAAAGGTGGGCAGAGCTCTCCGATCTGCAATACCCCCTCAATGAAGGTGCGTAAATTGGGGGTGGGAGTGATGGTGAATTTAAACTCCTAGATCAGGCGGCAAAGGGATGTGGGCAATAGACAGATGCATACAGTGCGAGAGCACCTCTGCCTCTGCTAAGTCCCGTCGCTCGCAGTCCGGGAGATCCTCCCACTCTGGTCTCTTGTGCCTGGATTAGTCATCAGCGGCGGGTATACAGGGTGACTCCAACATCCAAGGCTTCAATGCCGGATTAAACAGCGGCGGCTCAGCAAGGAAGTCAAGAGAATTTACAGTGGACCCCACATGATGGTACAAAGGTAGTGAAGGTGAGGAGGGTGTTCTGCATGTCGAGTGTATGATAACATAATGAACGTATAATCCTTTGTCTCATACCTTTTTCAACCAAGTCAAACTTGTGGTCATGTTCCTATTATTGAGCATATGACCAGTATAGGTGGGGGCGGGGGTTCCTCGAATAAGTCCTTTGCTTTGTTTACCAATCAGGGAGCTCTAATTGCTAACCTCCTGGGAGAAAAGATATCAAATTACACATGTATGTCATTCTACAGTCTGTGTACTGTAAGTGATCAAAAGGGGCACATAGCTGGCACGCCGAACGGCTGCTTTCCAGAATAAAACTCAAGCATTCTTTTATTAGAATAACCGTAGAATAAAAAACATAAGCAATCACACTCTGATCTACATGTGCTTTCATCAAAGGAATCAACGTGCATGAAATGTCTGCGTCCACGGGCGGGTGGTTCCCGGTGCAAGTTAAAAATAAAAACACCCCCCTCTGCCCCTGGGGCACTACCTGTAGAGCGGGTCCTTACATGGCAGTGGCGACACCCCACTTAGGCTGTGACTGCAGAAGTAGGGCCAGACTTCCGGTGGGTCCTAATTTCTGTGTTAGGTTCACCTTGGGTGGGCACCGCTGCTGCCGGGTAAGGGCCACAGGTAGGGCCCTGCCAGTGGCTGTGGAGAGAGGGGCCTTGAGAAAAGCTGTAACGCTGTTCCAACTGCTAAAATAAATGTCGGAACAGCGTTCCGGCTTGTGGAGGGTGGACCCCCTAAAGGTGCTGGGCCCTAGTGCAACCGGAACCGGCTGCACATATGGTAGTGCTGCCACTGTCTGGGTCTCCTGTTGGTCCCGTTACACAGCGGTTCTCTCTCACCACACACGTTCCCCGCAGGCGCCGGAGCGCTGGTATCGAGGGTTTCTGCCCGGGCCACTACTCGCCCCACATCCTGTAGCAGCAAGCAGGTCTCAACGTGGGGACAGTCCCTCCAAACCAGCGCCCCAGCATCTGCATGGAACGCGAGTGGAGAGAGAGAGGACCAAATCGAGGGGACCCAGACATCTAATGCCCGCTGGTTCCATGTACATTGATGGAGGCCCATGTGAACTTGAGTGTGAATGCTTATTATTATTCTAATAATAAAGGGCTACACCATATAGTGCGCCTCTGTGCTACTCCCATTGTCTAGTTCCTGCAAGGACTATGAAGACCCTCCTTGGGACCAGCCACACACAAATTAATTCCTATGGTCTTTTGGATATCATTTATGGTTAAAGTGACTATATTACTATAAAGATATGCGCACTGAGAGCAGCGGATTTGTGTAAGCTTTAAAAGGATGATCTGGAAACAATTTAAAATCAGTGAAAAATATGACGGCATACTAAAGAATAGAAGTCTTTGTGTAAGGGTAGTAAAAATATGACTTCTTTGCTCTTACCAACAGTAAAGTGAATCAATGGCGCACTGGAGAATTCTGGAAACCTTGGTAAAGTTATGATTTTAGAATAAAAATAAAATAATCTAATAAAGCAGCAGCTTGTTTTTTTCTGCAAATTCTGGTTTCTGACTGCTTTCTGCTTTGAATACCAAGCATTCCATCTGCTCACCAGCTGTGCGACTTAATCCTCTCTAATAACTACAGCTCCGCACTGCACCCTGAGAATCCAGAACGTTGAAAAACTTTGCTTCACACTCACTGCCAGAATTGATTTTTAGACGTTTGTCTCATACGAAAAACAGTGTAAACAGTGTGCAATGACAGGTGGTAACTTTCCACTCTCCAACCACACTGGGCATGTCATGCTATGTTTCCAGCTGCACTAGACCCGATTTGCCAGAACACCCATCTCACCCTATTAAACTGGAAGTTGCTTGTCGACAGTTTTCCCATAGTTCGTTTACACTCCGCTACCTTTACAAAAAAAAAAGAAAAGCCTGTCAGCGATGTAACAGTAAAGTATCAGTCATGTATATATGTATAATTCCTTGGCAATGGATTGTAGGTCCCTGTGGAAGTGAAGGGAAGAAATATAGGGCGTGTGATGAAATATTGTAACTCCATGTCCCAAAATGAAGTCATCTTCCATGCTGTTCTCATACTGTTTCAAGAAGCTGTAAAGATGGATGCAACTTTGAAGTGATTCTGCATTTAAGGTTGCCATGGTAACTGTTGTAGCAGCAGCATTTTGGTTTAGAGTCAGAAATCCAAATACTGTAGCTCAGACACAAGGTATATAACTTCCATTTGATATTTTTGGTTACAACTCTGTTGAAGGAATGACGTTGTACAGTTGGTGTGCGAACATAGATTCCTTAGTGACACTTTGTAAACACACATATTTAATTATTGTCATAGGAATATTTCCTGGAACTTTGCATTGAAACTCTTAAGTAACGCTTTTCACGCATGTATTCGAGTGAAAGAAAATTCCGGCCTAAGTACATGTTCTAAAAGCTGCAGTGTAGATATCCAAGATCTAGTTGTGCTTGATTTCCCACATCTGGCTAATGAATGCCTTCTAGATTGCATCATTACTCCAGATAATATTAAAACTGCTCCATGTTGACGAACTCATTAAAACCTTTAGGGAGCTTTCTTTATCCACAATTATTCCTTGGCAGAGCAATCAGACAGCCGGTATTTCATATCTGTTGGGGATACTTTATATCCTGGCCCTTCAGAAATGACTATGTTGGTGATATGCAAATTACTGTCTATAACTCAAGGGTGCTACACTCCTGTTCTCAAGCCCCCCGAACAGGTCAGGTTTTCTGGATATCCCAGCAGGTGGCTCAATTAGAGGCTCAGTCAAAGACTGAGCCTCCTGTGCAGAAGCAGGGACTGATTGAGCCACCTGTGCTGAAGCGTGGATATCCTGAAAACCTGGCCAGTTGGGGGGGACATGAGGACTGGAGTTAAGCACCCATGTAATAAAGGATATACTGTATCCAGAATTAGAACATCACTACGGTTTCAACAGGAGAGACCATAGGGACGGAACAGCTACAGCTCGGAGGAGAGGAGGGAGAGGAAATCTAGAATTAAAAACTATCACATCGATCAAAGGGTTTCACAAACATACAAGAGGGAAGCCTATCTCAGAAACGCTAGAACAAGATGTGCGCTGAAGCTGGGAGGTGGGACGGAGGCTCAGGGGAAATGTGGGGAATGTTTCTTCATGGAACAGGGGGGTGGATATATAGAACAGTCTCCCCGCAGCGGTGGCAGAGACTAAGGCCTCGGGCATGGTCAGCCATGCTGAGGCGCGCTAGTACTTACCAGTGAGCCCCTACAGCCGCAATGAGAGCGGCTTTAGTAGGGGCTCGCCTACGCTTTCGCAAGCGGGCGGAAGCGTAGGTCTTAGGGAAATTTTAATGAGGGCTCTGGCCCGCCAACACACCGCCAACACGCCCCCGACACACCCCCGGACGGCGCGCTAAGGCACCCGCTTTCCCTGAGCCTCAGCGCGCCTCCGCACGCCAGCAAGAACCTTGGCCGAGGCCTAATACAGTTTAGCAATCCAGAAAAACGCTTCGGCGAGATGTAACGCTATGCTAAATTTGAAAAAGATCAATAATATAGGGTCTTAGGTTTCACAACAGATAGCAAAATGGGCAAACTTGGTGGGTCTAGTAGTTCTTATTTGCTGTAAATTTTGGGCAGAATAACGAGTTTATTAATTTCTATGATATCAGTTTCCTGTTTACTTTCCTCTCCCCCTCTCTCCCCTCCACCCCTCCCCCTCTCTCCCCCTCCCAGCCCAACTATCCTCTACTTTGTTAACAGAACGCAGCAGCCAGTTGGGAGGTTTGAGATCCCATCTGCGACCCACAGTAGTTCCTAAAAAGTTTCATTGTAAACGGACCAATTATACAAATCAGTCCATTAGAAAGTACAAGGTAGGGAAAGCAAGGAAGGGTCTTGGTGCGTTGATTTTGGGCTTTGCTAAGAGTTATTGGACCATTGATGGAGATTTAGCGAGCTTTGACTCAAGTCATAACATGCACTAACTAACTATGTTAGTGAAAGCATTGTCCCAGGAGGGGAACCGATCATCCCTACAAAGTGAATGAAGGCTACAATTAGCCCTGCCGGTTTATCAAAACACTGCCGGCTTCTTGTTTCTCTAGAGACAAAGCACAAAGAAAGTAGGTTCTTAAAAACTGTGTATAATGTAGGTAACGGGGAAAATTGGGTAAAATATACATTGTAAGTTGAAATTGATACCAATAAGAGGCTTTAAAAGAGAAAGAAGGCAATAGAAAATGAAAAAGACAGAGAAGAAAGAAATGAATGAAGGAAAAAGAAAATAAATACACTAATCATCATTAAATTAGACACATGTGACACTATATAAAGCTATGAAAAGATACATTTAGTTTAACAACATAGTAACCAAGGCGAGAAATCATTAAATTACATGTTCCAAAAAAATATCAATTCTCAGAGAGGTTGGAGAAACAGATCCCTTGAATAAAAAGGCCAAGCGAGGTGGTTTTCATAGGAATTAGCGCTTTGTTTGTTTTTCCAAAAGCCAGATTTACCATTTCTCTGCTTGATATTGCTCACCGGTTAGGTATGGGACTCCTAGAACACCACCCTCGTAGCTCAAGGGGCACCATTAAGTGACTGAAAACACGCCTGCCAACTGCAGTTCAAATATGTTAGCTAACCAAATGTCCTCAAATACCGTACCATACGTCTTCCAATGATCATATCCAACCCATATTAACCCACGTTGAGCGCAGACTGGGCTGAGAACTGATCTCGCTTCTTAGGATTTCACAGAAACAGATCAACTGAACTTTTTCAGAAATGGTAAAATCCACATGTGATCATTGGAAGAGTATATTGTACCCAAGATTCGGGCAGTATTTAACCAATATCATCTTTAAAAACAGTCGTTTGTAAAAACGGATGGCTAGCACTGCCCCAAACTGTGTTTTGGTAACTAATTACAAGTTAAGCCCGCAAGATCGATCCTAAATAGCAAATTTAAGTGGCAAGATGAACTACAGATGTCACTATTGAACATTGCAGAGGGGGGGGGGGGGAATTAAAGATTTTATTCCTTAATGATTTAGAGTTTCAATTTAAAAAACAATACATTTATGTCTTTTTCGTGTTAACATTACTGAAATCAGAGTCTGTCTAGGATGTTTCCATACATCTGATATATTCTAAACTCTGCAACTGTCACAAGGTATCGATAGATGCTCTCAATGTCCGGAACGGAAGGCTGCAGAGGTAGTTTTGGTGTTGGGTAGACTTAGAAGCATTTTTATCTGCCTCCCTTTCTTCTATATAGTAATAAAGGAGGGAGACCGTGGTATCTGCGTTGCCCCAAAGGCGTACAGCCAAAGGGCGTGAGCCGTTTGCTGCCGTTCGCTGATGTTAGTTGATGTTAAAGCTGCTCTATTTCTAACAGAAACTCACAAGCCCTTTATCCCTGTACCCAATTTTCCTACTTTATCTGTCCATGAAATGTCTGTGAAGTGACTGTATAACCCTGTTCTTTTATTGTAACCATGTATTTTTTATAACTCCGTGCCCAGGACATACTTGAAAACGAGAGGTAACTCTCAATGTATTACTTCCTGCTAAAACATTTTTATATATAAATAAATAAAAATAAAGTATGATACCTTTTATTGGACGAACAAGTAGTTGATATGTTACCAGCATTCGAACCTCTCAGGATTCTTCATCGTGTCCTACCCAAGGTTTGAAAGCTTGTAACATATCAACTATTTGTTGGTCCTAAGAAAGGTATCATACCACCTACCCCCTCTCTCTCCTTTGTTACTACATGGAAGAAAGGACCAGCATGGCCCCCCACTTTCTTTGATATGTCATTTTAAGAAAGGGCACGTTCACGCTTTCATAACATAAGACATTGCATAACACCATTTACACAATACCAGAACCAATTGTGTTTTAAATTTTTTCTTCTTTTTTTTAAACACGGGTTTGAAGCAAGGGGTCTCCGAAACTGAACTCAGTTAATTTCAGCTCTGAGACCCCCTGCTTCCAGAGACATCTACCTCCCAAAGGGGTGCGGGTATCTTCTGCATATTTCTGCAATTTAAAGCTCCCGCGTCACATGGGCCAATAGGAAGCTGCACCTGATGACGTCACAGCTTCCTATTGGCCTGGGAGCCTTGAAAAGCTGACGAAACATGAACACTGGAGTAGCTACCGGCACCCACTGTGGAGGTAAGTACCTCTGGAACCAAGGGGTCCCTAGAGCTGAAATGAAGGGGGTTCAGCTCCACAGACCCCCTTCTTCAATACTGTATTAAACAAATGAAGAAGAAAACATGGCAAAATAAATAAACCCCTATGGTTGCAACAAAATCGATTTCAACTACAAGCATCTTTAAAGCTGCAGTTCAGTCTTTGGTTTTTTTTTTTTTTATTTATTTATTTTTTTACTTCAATAGTTTGATGTGGGCAATCTCTAATTACCTAAAGAACTGTATAGCTGCAAGTCAATTCGTTCCCCTGTCTATTGATCGGCAAAGCTTGGCGACATCTTTAAATATGGGGAATGTAAATCGTTGCTATAGGAACAAGCATGCTTGTTAAAATAGAATACAAGAAAATTGGTCTTTCAAAGTTGTTTTTTTTTAAACAGAAAATGCTAAAAGTATTTTTTCTTACTACAGAACTGATTTATTAAAAAAAACACACATGCCTGATATTGCCTGAACGGCAGCTTTAAAGAGAAAGTATTAGACCGTGGTAATAACAGAAAGAATTACATTTGTAGCCATGTAAGAGTTTGTTTTCTCTGTGTTGCACCGTCTGTATTTTTAGTACAATCATTTCATTGACATGTAGCCAGAAACATAAAATAATGCTTTTAATGTAAATTTCTCCTAGATTATGAATATCAGGTCATGTGCAGCCGCTTAACCCAACCAAGATATAATCGTGACCTGGAGAAATAGTGACCGGCCGTTGGTGCGTGCTTCACACACAGTCTTCTATGAACCTTCATGACTGAAGGGATCAAGAGAGCCAGGAATATGGAGTATTAGTTTGTAATACGAGTCGTTTCTATAGCTCTGGCTGTTTCAGTTATCCTACAGATTGTCCATTGTGCATCTGCGGATTTCCCCCAGATACGTAGGATATTGCAATTGCCCTGGAATACCCATCCTCTGCCGCGGTTTCTGTTTTTTAATGATTATAACAGGGGTGGCCAACTCCAGTCCTCAAGGGCAACCAAGAGGCGAGGTTGTCAGGATGTCCCTGCTTCAGCACAGGTGGCACAAGCCATAATAAATCAAAACAAGCCATATTTATTGCATATTCCATATCCCTGCTTCAGCACAGATTGCACAAGCCATAATAAATCAAAAGCAATATTTATTGTATATTCCTTATTCCTGCTTCCGCACAGGTCAAAGGCTGAGCCACTGATTGAGCCACCTGTGCTGACGCAGGGATATCCTTAAAACCTGACCTGTTGGTAGCCCTTGCCTACTGGAGTTGGCTACCCCTGGATTATAACATAAGAGGTAGCCCTGCAGTACAAAGCATGTGTTCCTTCATTGTGCATGGATTTGTACATCTGGATATGTGTACATACCTTGTGCGTCTTGCTCATTTGACCGTGGACTACTTCTCGCTCTGCGCTCCGTTTTCTTTATTCCTGTTCCTCCGCTAACACCTCCACAGACTGCCCCATTGTGCGTTTTCCCATTGCCGTTGTAAACTGTGGTGCAGTTCCCCAAATAGGTCTTGTAGAGGGATGACGGGGGACTGTTTAATCGATTTTGTCTGTCAATCTGTCTGTCTTTGAGCTTTTTGTGCTGTGGCTTACAATACTGGTCTTCTCGTGTAATGTAACTGGACATTCCATACAGGGGTATTATTTCTACAACAAAAAGCAAGGAGAGAACAGTCATTAAGAAAACAAAAGACATTCCCCTTCTCCCCCTTCACAAAGTGAAGTGACTTATACATTTTTGTTTTTGATTTATTTTTATTGTATCAATATGACATTGTTTCATAGTTACATAGTAGATGAGGTTGAAAAAAGACATATGTCCATCAAGTTCAACACGTGCTAAATTTAGATGATAAATACTTTATCCTATATTTGTATTTACAGTATATTGATCCAGACGAAGGCAAACAGAAAACCCCAGTGACACATTATCTAGTGATATCTCATAAGGGGAAAATAAATTCCTTCCTGACTCCAAATATTGGCAATCAGATTACTCCCTGGATCAACATCCTTCCCATGTTTACTTATTTGGTATATCCCTGTATACCTTTCCTTTCTAAAAAGATGTCAAACCCTTTTTTGGAACACATCTATTGTATCTGCCATCACAGTCTCCATGGGTAATGAACCCCACACTGTAACTGCCCTTATTGTAAAGAACCTTTTCCTTTGTTGAAGGTAACATCTCATTGTACTGTTTTATTTTTGTTCTATCATGTGATTGTTCTTACTATCTGTACTCATCTACAAAATGAAGTAAGCACATAACATGCTATGTATTGGAATATTTGCCATTTTTGTTCCTCTGTTCTAATTTTTTATTCTGAAACCCCATCTCAGATCCTGCTCAATAAACAGCTGGGAAAAAAACACACACATAAATGTCCAATAATTTTCAGATATTGTTATAGTATTTTCAAATGCAGCATTGGACAAATCATAACTTAATAATTCCCCTTTCTGGTTAAATCAAAGTTACAATAATATAACTAGGGTAAAAAAAACACAACTATTTTCTCCGTGGTTATCAAGGTGTAAGGAAAATATACATAATATTGCTAGAGTTATGAAAGAATCTTTTAGCATTTGTACGTACATATACATCATCTTGAATGCATTTGAAGCACATTAAACACTAATTAGGTATTTTCAATTATTTAATCATTTTCATACAGTTTAGGAAAGTGATTGGACAGTTTATGTTCTCAAAGATCAAAATACGATATTATATATATACACAATATACCAACAGCCCTTATGACTCAGAAACCTTTGGTTTGAAAGTAAAATATGAATGGCTGCCTGGTTGTAACTAGAAATGTTAATTTTGTTGGTTATTGTTGAAAAGTAATGGTACAGTATAAGTGGAGTCTAATTATGCAACCTTAAATGGTCTCAATATCCCCCATTCTTCAGCCTATATTGGCCTGGTAGTTCAAGGAGAGGTCAGTAGAATTGTGCTTTTCCAAGGATTCTACGTACAGGAGCAGTTAATTCATAGAGAGTAAAGGAGGAGTCACGAAGGGCAAAAATATAGTATAACTGACTCCCAAAACAAAGGCCCTAGCAAGGCCTTCAGGGTTTATTTGGTGTGGAGGTCTGCACTTTTCTCACAGATATGGGGGAACTAGAGATGGGCACAAGGTAAAAACATGAAGCCAGGCATGCCAAATATTTAGAATTGTATTATACTGCAACACTTCCATCTTCATGAGCTGCTGGTTTAAATAACAGATGGCAATAATAAGGAATGATACTGTCCACCGAGTGACGGTTCTGCTCACCTTGCTCTCCATATAGTGTCGGCGGAAGATGATGCTGGAAGAATTGGGGCGGTAGGTCTCCTGGGCCAGACACTGGCGGGTAGAAAGGCGTGTGCGAGTTGTGGAGAAAATGTGGATGATGTGCAAGGTAAGGGGGCAAATGGTGAGTCGGAGAGATGGCCGAAGGGTAACTGGGAGCGTAACAATCAGGAGATTGAGGCGTGACCACCACTCGCCTGACCCCTGTGTTGTCTTCTATCACCTGTAAAGGAGAATCAGTGATAGGCTATCAAAGCAAGGAACATGCAAATAAAGACAACGAAGCTGATCAAATGTTAATGAACTTCTCAAGGGCTTATCCAAGATGCTGCCAGACATACTGTAGGTGGTGCTTGGACAGAAGCACACTAATTAACTAACACGTGGGTTTGTGTGTGGCGGGAGGGGGTGAGTTATTCTGAGACATTGACATTTTGATCCCATTAATATATAATTGATGTTCAGCCCAGAATCTTCAATAGCAGTTTATTTGGATCCTTGGACTTTGACATTTGTGTGGTGTTGTATAATGAAGTTACTGTCATTGTGGAAGAAAGGCATTTTTTATCAAGTACTTTTCAGGGCCCCCAATCAGCTAGCTCTGGCCCTGCTGCTAGAGGTCATAATAAAATATTAGGGAATCATAATAACTTCATGAACGTCATGTTTCATTTGCAAGTATTATAGTAGCATACGCAGGTAAGTATACACAGGTAAGTATACGCAGGTAAAGCCAGTGTTCTGTTAGCAAAAAGGCTGAAGTTACGCACTTGTGTTATTAAAATACAAAATCAGCCTGAACGGGAGAACGGAAAACGGACACCCCTTCTAGCTTCTTTTCTGGATCACCACACACCCCTTCTGGGTTCTTTTCTGGATCACTACACACCCCTTCTGGGTTCTTTTCTGGATCACTACACACCCCTTCTAGCTTCTTTTCTGGATTACCACACACCCCTTCTAGCTTCTTTTCTGGTTTACAACACACCCCTTCTACCTTCTTTTCTGGATTACTAAACGCCCCTTCTAGCTCCTTTTCTGGATTACTATACGCCCCTTCTAGCTTCTTTTCTGGATTACCACACACCCCTTCTACCTTCTTTTCTGGATTACTATACGCCCCTTCTAGCTTCTTTTCTGGATTACTATACGCCCCATTCTATCTTATTTTATGAATTACTATACACCCCGTTTGCTTCTTTGCTGGATTACTATATACCTCCCTCCCCCCCCTGGCTTCTTTTCTGGATTACTACTGTATACTGTACATCCCTCCTAGCTCCTTTTCTGGATAACTATGTTCTATTCTCCTTGTTCAGTACATCCTGCTTCCTGGCTTTACTCACATTGTGTCTGATTTTCAGTGACAAACTGAGTTGATTGTTCTTCCTTTCCGTATGTGCTGAGGCCCATTTTTATTCCCGCATTGGTTCCCTTGGCAACTGACAATTACAATAAAGACATCCACAAGTGCGGTGTGCAGTGTATAGCAGGACACACATCTTTGGCCTTATATCTTCAATCACTGCTTCCATTTGTCCTAATCTTACTAAAAGCGTACTGCTGTCCCCTTCAACATCCATTACACACCATTATTGCAGTATCACACCAATAAGCAAAACAATTAGCAGCCACATTCGACTCAAAACTGTTCTTAATAAAAGCTCAATACCACCCCAGGGCAATTATTTAAAAGTAGTGCTTTTTGGCTGAGTGGTTATTAAAGGTCAATAAAAAGTAAATTCTTTCAATCTACCTGCGAGATGTAGCCAGGAGGCACATGTATTGGTGGGATTGATCCATTAGGTGACATCATGGGAACTTCTGCAGGACCTAGAAGACAAAGTAAACTATAATAAGAAAAGAAAGAAGATATTGCAGAGTCGCTGCTTTGTGACATGCTGAACTCGTGTATTTACATTGCTACCCTGGAACCATCGCTATTCTGTCTCAGATCATTCACTGCTGAGAAGAACACACAGAGCAGATTCAAGTGATGCTACACAGAAATGAATGGACTGTACTTTAACCACAGAACGGTATCCTGGCCACCAAGACTGCACATGTCAAGTAGCTAAGGACCTTTAAATACTTTGGATCAGTTCAATCATTCACATCTAAGACCACAGCGTCTTAACGGCAAAGGAGTTACAAGGATATAAGGATAGCTAAACTCATGTAATATATCTCTTCTCATCACAATTCAAACAGTGTCACAGACATTTTATACAACCTATAAATCTAGGCAAATCCTTCAGACTAAATATGCCTGGACATTCCTTCTCGCATGTAAGAGGGGGAGGCAACATATACACATGAAAGTGAGTGCTCTGCCAGATAGGAAGTGTATTTCAAGACCACACATTGCATTGGAGAGTTCGCTTGTGTTTAGTTTTTCTCTGGCAAAAAAGTTGGATAATTTACCATTATTATCAATAGAAGAGGTAGTCCAAAATATAATTGTGTAAGTTTGCATTGTGAATTGTATACGGTGCAGAAGGCCCAAAGAACACCAGTCTCATGAACTTAGTCCAATTCCAGGACCCGACGCACAGAAACATGTGGGATTTACACACAAAAAAACATGTCTAAACCTTTACTTTTTAATTCCCACTGTCCCACAAACATTTATTTTGTTGCCTCTACTGAAAAGAAAAATATAAGATCAGATGCACACTCCACGGGGGTGAATGGGATAGCTTTAATCAGTTAAACTAAAAAGTGACAGAGACTTTCCCCGAGATCTCTGTGCAAACTCAAATATTTTCAATACATTCAGTAGTGTGTTTCCAGATTAAAAAAATATATTTATTTATGAGCCTGAACCTGCATAAAACAGATATCGGTATTGATGGCAGCAGTAAGCTGCATGGCACCAGTTCAGCGTTGTTGCATAGTTCATGGTTTGCTTAAATTCCTGAGATTCCCTGTTAGGAATACAGAGCAATACATTTTCTTAGACTTATAAAGGAGCAGAGACTAATATTCCATTACAATTTCTCTCAATGTGATTTATATACTATCCCACAATTTACATATTCCAAAAAAATAGTTTTTCTTTTTTTATGGCCATTACATAATTTCCCCATGATTTCAATGGAAAACTTTTACTTATTATCTTGAGGCACCTTTTATATTTCAGTTCCAGTTCAATATGAGCGGCCTACACCAGCGGTGCGCAAAGTGAGGGGCGCACCCAAAGAGAGACTCGCTGCAGGGGCCGCTGGGTTTACAGAGGCTCCCTCACACTTCCCGAATACATTTAAATTAATGCCGGGGGAGCTGCCGGGCCTCTGTAAACCTTTACTTACCTTAATTCAGACGCTCCTGGTGACGCATTGCCATGGCAACGTGGCGTCAAATGATGCCGCGGGTCATGTGATGTCACGTTGCCATGACATGGTAAGAGGGGGGGGGGCACGAGGAGAGGGGGAAAGCCAGCAGGGGGCGCAGGGGGCAAAGATTGCACCCCCCTGGCCTACACATTTACTCAACTCGATCACCAGGGAGTCCATTGTAATGTAATGTACTCTTTTATACCATAAGGTGAAGTTGGCAGACAGAAACTACTTATGCTCTCTCTACCCTACTTCTGGAGGCTTGTGCAGCTAGCTTGGCTTTGAGACAGGATAAGACAAGCTTAAAGGTACGAAGCTTCCAGGAGTGAAAACAAAGATTCCTAATTGGCTGGTGTGAGGAAGGAATTTATTTTTCCCATTATGAGACATCAAAGTATCCGGCCGCTCCTCCTTCTCTTACCGTGCACCCCAAAACTGGAACAATCTACCGGAGACTCTCACAGCCGCCACCAGTCTAAGTTCTTTCAAAACTAAAGCTGTCTCGCATTTTAATCTGGTCTGTAACTGTTACATACGCCTATAACATATATTATCTCTAACTGTGCACGCAATGTCTTGTATATAATGTACTGTACAGTATACCCTGTTCACTTAATGTAACTAAATATTTGTACCATGTATTATTTGTCATCATAACTCTGTGCCCAGGACATACTTGAAAACGAGAGGCAACTCTCAATGTATTACTTCCTGGTAAATCATTTTCTAAAAAAATCAATGGATGATGTTTTACTGGGGGTTTTTTATTTGCCTCCCTCTAGACCAATATAGTGCAAATACAAATATAGGATAAGTATCTGTCGTCTACATTTAGCACAGGTTGAACTCGATGGACGTGTGTCTTTTTCAACCTCATCTACTTTGTAACTATGTAACTGTGCAACTATGTAACTGTGTAACTATGTAACTGTGTCATGTATAAGAATATACTAAAATAATTTTCTCTTTGCAATAAGGGAGCAAAGCATTCGTAACCTTTATCCAATGCATCAGTGTACAAATTAGTATGCAAATAAACTAAGGAGATACAAGGATAAAAAGGTTACAGATGAGGAATTTCTCCGTAAGAATGGACTTGCAAAGGGGGCAATTCTCTCTACCGAGGGGCTCATGTACCTAGGACATTGTTGAGAAAAATGTGGCATTTTTATTTGGTGGCCACCTCCACTCCTCCAGGGCCACCAACAGGCCAGGTATTAGGGATATCTAGTCATTGACTGAGCCACTGATTAAGCCACCTGTGCTGAAGCAGAGATATCCCTAATACCGGGCCTGTTGGTGCCTCTTGAGGACTGGAGTTGGCCACTTCTGTTCTAGACCAAACGTAAGAATGTGTGTCTTATATATGACATAACTGCACTCCAAGAAATGTAGCAGTGCATGAAAACACACTTTTTTTCTGCATTCATATATACACCACTGTGTTATTTATTAATGTTCCCGGAGGGAAACCGTTTACATTTTTGCAACCAGGAACAGTGAGGTTCAGGCGTAACAGGACTGTAATTTCCCAGGCCTGAAACAGAGATCATACTGGGTACTGCTGTTTAGCACCAGGATTTCCCTACTGCAGGGGGGCTCAACTCCAATCCTCAAGACCCCCAACAGGTCAGGTTTTGAGGATATCCCTGCTTCAGCACAGGTGGCTCAATCAGTCCCAGAATCAGCACAGGTGGCTCAATCAGTCCCAGCTTTAGCTCAATCAGTGATATAGCCACCTGTGCTGAGGCAGGGATATCATCAAAACCTGACCTGTTGGGGGATTTGGGGACTGGAGCAGAGAACCCCCTGCCCATGTGAATATCTCATGAAAAGGATAGCCCTCCATTAATATGGCCGCCGTGCTTTTGTTGCCCTTCCCTAGCCCTATTTCGGTTAGCACTAACATTTAAATGGGGGGACTGCTGTGTTAATTAAAAAGTGCATACTTTAGCATAAACTGTGTAATGACTGAGCAATAAAAGGTAACAGGCCAAAGTGAGATCTCAGAGGGGGGATATCAAATATCAGAAATCAGCAGTTTAGGAAAATTAACTGCGTACATGAGTCAAGGAGTAATTATCTGCAGTCAGTCTCTTAGAACACTAAAACAAGCGTACATTCAATACTTTTTATTTTTTACTTTAGTCAATCTAAGTTTATAAGGCAAGAAAATGAAGATAGCATTTTTGTAGCCAGATACCGTAATACACATTTAAAAAGAAAACATAATGGTGACTTTGACTTTAAATCTTACCATATGAGTAAAGCCATCATTTATCCAACGGTACAAGAAATCCCCTACTGTTCCCAGACATGTACAAGACACAGTGTGTAAACACAGGTACTATATATAAACAGATCTCATCTCATTGTAGAGAAATCTTAAAAAGCAAACAGCATTCCGCCAATCTCAACACAGGTATATTAAAGTATAATTGTTTACCAAAACTTGTTTATGGATTCAGAAACCAGTTCAGTCCTTTTAAAACAATATTCTGACTATGTAATCCTGCTGGCAAATTAATTAATGGGTGACTGTAAGGTTCATCTGTTCTTCAGACACATTTATTATCCTGTGGCTTAGCAGACATGGCAGTCATCAACCTCTGGTGGAAGAGAGTTCCCAAAACAGACTTTAATCTGCCAACCCATTAACTGGGAATATCTACCGCAGAAATCGCAGAAAACTGGACCACCAACAACAAGAATCCTTGAGCCCCTAGGTCAGCGATTTTCAACCGGTGTTCCGCGGAACCCCGGGGTTCTCTGAGCACCCCTCAGGGTTTCCGCGGCCGCCATGGAGGGGGGGAGGGGGGTAAGGGGAGTGGAAGAGCTGGGACAACTCTCCCATGCTGTCCCAGGCCCGGCAGAACCCCAGACCCGGTGGCTCCCGAGCTAAGCAGCAGCAGACGCCCGGTCACTGCTATACTTCCTCTCCCTGCCTGCTCCGGTCGGCGAACTTTCGGCTGACAGGAGGGAGAGGAAGGGTCGGGGGAAGGGGGCGCACACGCGCTCTCAGGTGTGTGTAAGTGGGAATGTGTGTGTGTGTAAGTGGGAGAGTGTGTGTGTGTAAATGGGAGAGTGTGTGTGTGTAAGTGGGAGAGTGTGTGTGTGTGTAAGTGGGAGAGTGTGTGTGTGTGTAAGTGGGAGTGTGTGTGTGTGTGTGTGTAAGTGGGAATGTGTGTGTGTAAGTGGGAGAGTGTGTGTGTGTAAATGGGAGAGTGTGTGTGTGTAAGTGGGAGAGTGTGTGTGTGTGTAAGTGGGAGAGTGTGTGTGTGTAAGTGGGAGAGTGTGCAAGTGGGAGAGTGTGTAAGTGGGAGAGTGTATGTGTGTAAGTGGGAGAGTGTGCAAGTGGGAGATTGTGTGTGTGTAATTGGGAGAGTGTGCAAGTGGGAGAGTGTATGTGTGTAAGTGGAAGAGTGTGTAACTGGGAGAGTATAAGTGGGAGAGTGTGTAAGTAAGTGGGAGAGTGTGTAAGTGGGAGTGTGTTTGTATGGGTAAGTGTGAGAGTGTGTGTGTGGGGGGGGGAATGTGTGTGTGAAAGTGGGAATGTGTAATTGGGAGAGTGTGTAAGTGGGAGTATGTGTGTGTAAGTGGGAATGTGTGTGTGTGTGTGTGTGTGTGTGTGTGTGTGTGTGTGTGTGTGTGTGTGTGTGTGTGTGTGTGTGTGTGTGTGTGTGTGTGTGTGTGTGTGTGTGTGTGTGTGTGTAATTGGGAGAGTGTGTGTAAGTGCATAGGGTAATCCAATCAGGAGTTGTGTGTGTGTAAGTGGGCGACAGTGGGGGGGAGTAAGACAGTGGCGACGGGGGGGGGGGGGGGGGAGGGGAGAGACAAGGGTGATGCGGGGGGAGAGATAAGGGGTGAGGTTTGGGGTTCCTGAGAATTTCAAAATCGTATTCTGGGGTTCCCTAACCAAAAAAAGGTTGAAAACCACAGCCCTAGGCGATAGGGTGGCATGACTGCCGGGATTAGGCTCCCCTACCTTCCCCCTTCTGCAGGGCCATGTTAATTCCAGGCCCCCCCCGCCCCTCCCTGAGCGCATTGGTCTGTGATGGGGGGCGGGAGTGGGGAAGAGCAGGGAAAGTTATATAGATCCTGTGCAGGAGCAGGAAGACAGTCCGCGCCCTGGCAAGAAAGTTCCCACCCACTCGTCCCTTTGTTATGATGTCATGAGATTACGAGGTCATACTGTTATGCTGTAACAGTTTGATGCTTGTACTTGCTGAGGGAAAAAAAGAGAAACGAGACAGAAAAGTAAAGAGAATACTTTAATGTTTATAATTTTGAGGTGTTTTTGCCTTTGTCTCGGCAGCTGTTGGGGGGTAAGTGCACTCTAACTTTGCCAGACGGGGCTCTATGGTTCGGTGAAGCCCTGAGGTTGCTGGGAGTGATAAGTGGGCAGGGCTTATTTATGCGTGACTTCCTGGCACCCATTCTATCCAGCGCCCGGCTTGGTGGTGTTGTGGGCCGTGGTTTGAGTGCCACTGGCCTTTACCCGTAGGCTGAGCACTCCGGCAGGGATGGAACTTATCGGGTTACGTGATTATATATTAATAAAATCTGCGGCCTTTGCACTTCCAGACCTTTGTTTGTGTTTATTTATTATAAGTATTATTATGGGGTTATATATATACCGGTTGGGTGGAGGAGGGGAAGCTCCATCGCAGGGCCCACGGTCATGGAATTACATGAATGAGATGTACTATAGCAACACGGATCAGGTCAATAGAAACAGGTGGTCATCTGTAATCGGGGGGTCACACAGCCAGGAAATTGACAAGTGTAAAATTGCTAAAGTAAGGAGTATTATTCACCATATATTTCATTATTTCTTTTTAAAGAAAATAGGTAATAGAACATGTTGTTTTGCTGTTATATATTATTATTGAGTAAAATATCTGAAAAGCCACACTACTCATGCTAAAGCAATGTCGATAGTCTTCTCCATATTTTTAGAAGCCTCGATCTATTGGTCAGTACAGTACCTTTTTGGTACCTTCAATGCTTTTTTTCTACAAGTCAACTGCTAAACCCAGTTTCAAAGCCCAGGTTATTCTGAGCAAGGATTATTTAGGCCCTAACACAGGTAGGGTTGCCAGGCGGCTTCTCCAAATATACTGGACACAATGGTGAAAGGTGCGACGTGCTCGAGACACACACACACACACACCCTTCTCACCACTCCATGCTGTTTCCTCCTCTCCTTGGCCCCACCTCCTAACACCTCCTCCTGATTGGCTTCTGCTGGGTAATGCAGTCAATCAGGATGGAGGAAACTGACCAGCCCCCCAGCAACAGCCCAGCTCTCTCCCTGCTCGGGGAAATCCTGTGGCCCCACCAATCCGGTCAGGTCAGTATGTCGAGCGAGGTAATATCGGACATATACATGTCCAGTATTACCTCTCATTTTTTTTCTACTGGACAGTGTCCAAATACAGGACAGTCCGGTTCAATACTGGACACCTGGCAATGCTAGTTACACATGGTTATACAAATATGGTGTAATACTTTCCTGCCACAACACAGCTATCCTAATACAAGCACCTTCTTAAGAAGAGACTGCTAATCTTGCCAAAGGCACCTGGTGGTTTTATATGATGTGGAAAAATGCTTTTGCCATTACCCAGGCCAGCACTGATCTCAAATGTTTAGAAGTCTACAGGCCGCAAAGTTATTTGTCAAGTGTCTGAGTCTGGACTGTCGTTTGCAACTCACTTTTCTCTCCTTAACCTGTTCTGCGCATGAGAAAATTTGCCGATCACGATGACTGCTCAATTATGTTTTGCGAGTTCTCCAGCAGCAGAGGAGTCAAAGACATACGCTGTGGCTTTGGTCCTTAACAGCTAAACAAGATAAGATAATGCAGGGGTGGCCAACTCCAGCTATCCCTGCTTCAGCACAGGTGGCTCAATCAGTGGCTCAGTCAAAGACTGCCCCCCATGTGCTGAAGCAGGGAGATCCCTAATACCTGGCCTGTTGGAGGGGGAGGGCGTCTTGAGGATTGGCGTTGAGCACCCCTGCTCCATAACATATGTGACCTCTGTCCCACTACTAGTTGTCTATTTAAACAAATATTTAACTTTTTCTCCCTGCAGAGCAGTAATTACCCTCTTTAGTGCTATTAGTGGAAGTGGGAACACACCTCCACCCAGATGAAGTTAATGTAAGTAAAACATAGAATTTCACTGTCTGGAAGAAAGGATATCACTGATTTTATTTTAGGTTTCCTTTTAGTGAGATATACGTCTCCCTTTCCTATAAGTCCTAGGACAGAGGTGGCCAACCCTTTTTTCCGGCGCTCACTTTTTGTTGTATATCCAGTTTAAAAACTTAAACTAAATAAATACCAAAAGGTAAATAAAGATAATAAAAACATTAAAATATTACAAAAATTTTTTTTATTGAAAAGAGAAGAAAAAAAATCTTGAAATACTAATAATAAAAAAAGAATCTGTATTTAAAATATCTCAATGTGATGTCTGAACTTTCATTTCAGTTAAGTTTCTCACTATTAGGATTGATTTTGGGGAAGCACACTGGCACCCTCATGAGCATCTGTTAATACAGAACTGTACTTATTTTTAACAAAGTTCATTGCCGAAAACATCTGCTCACAAAATAATTATAGGCAATAACTTACATTTTTCTAATGTCATTATCAATAGATTGATCTGATTTATTGTATGTTTTTAATTGTTAAAGAACTTCTTAAAATGGTGTTGAGTTTCAAAAAGGTGTGTTAATATTCATAAGTTTCCTTCATCGATCTTTCTTCTTCATCAGGCAGGCTATTCCAGATCCCGTCGCAGGACACAGGTTGGTCAATGCCTGCTCTAGGAGGTTAAGTGAATTGTTCAAGATCCTACAGTGTCTGTCAGTAGCTCAGGATAGCAGTAAACCCACAATGTTGTGTATTCAAGATCTTAAACTCTGTGCCATTGTAAGGACACCCATGCAGGGAGTGCATCATTCTGGCCCTCACTGGCTTCCCACAGCCTATAAAAAGGCCCCTGTCCTCCAGTGCTTCACAGCAGGTGTGTTACCCTGGAGGTTATCTGTTATGTTAATGGCCTGGTACCGATTCCAGCTAGTCCTCATACTCTGCTTGATCAACCACTCAGCTGCTCACCACCTGACTACCCCTGCTACCTGCTCCTCCCTGATCTCTCTCTCTCTCTCTCTCCGCTGACCATCGCACCTCGGATCCAGACTCCTGGCTCCAGCTATCTGCCACAAGCCCAGGTGAATCTGCTCGACAGACACTCCCCATGGATTTCACCTTGAAACCCCGATGGCCATTCAGAAGATGGTTAACGGGGACATGTGGAGGTGAGGTGGTTGGGGCATGTGTGCTTGTTCTCACTAGTTAGTAAAGTGGTTTGAGCCTTTTTCTCAGTGGTGGCCCTTTATCAGTGGGACCTTACTACAGGTCCCCACAATCACCCCACATTCCCTGCCACGATGTGTCGGTATAAAAGGCTGTTTATAATTTCCTAAAGTTGGCAATGCATATCTGCCGCGCTGGGAGTTCGCCAACCGGGTCAAGACACTTAAACTCTGTAATTGTTAGTGACATAAAAATACAAACCTTAAACTCAAGCAGAGGCAACTACTGATATACGGGGGAACCAACGGATCGCAGAGGAACGCAGTTCAGCTCTCTCTAGGGTTGCAAAGTGAAGGTTAAAAACAATGAACTACATGTTTGATGCAAACAATGTGTAATTGCAACAAACCTTTGATTGCTATCTTTTTGCCCTGCATTTCACCGTCTTATTGCCAGAGTTACGCTTTATTGACAGGCAGCAGGAAAGGCAGTCTGAAAGAAAATGTCTTTCCTTTTTTTTTTACAGTTAGAAAGTGGAGCACAAGGTGACCCATTCAATCTATGATCGGGTACCTCACAGATACGTTCTCAGTTGGCAAACACAGCTCTGTTTGGACAGTAAGTCCAGCCATCCACTTGGCAAACATCAGGATTCCTACAAGTCCACAGAAAGAAGAAGCACACAGTGTGCACTCACACATCAGGGCAGCCACCAGACACATCTCTTTTCACCATTCTTGTATGCCACCGGTGGCCAACTCCAGTCCTCAAGGGCCACCAACAGGCCAGGTTTTCAGGCTATCCCTGTTTCAGCACAGGTGGCATAATCAGCGGCTCAGCCTTCGACCGCATCATCCTGAAGCAGGGATATCCTGAAACCCTGTCCTGTTGGTGGTCCTTGAGGACAGGAGTTGGCCTCCCCTGTTGTATATTCTCCAAATTTTGATGAGACTTTGCCCCAGTGTCAGCACATATTTGCTGTTGCTTTAGACAGAAAGCGTATGAGAAGTAAATGAATATGCATATCAGACAACAATGGGCTTATTAATGAAGAACTGGGCACATATGTGAGGTGTCTAATCCTATTGCCTACATCACAATTATTACGCATTTCATTAGTATTGCATCAAAATTATTAGTGTTTCATTTAGCATCCCTCTCCCTGTGATTCTCAACACGTGTATATTCTGATACTATGTATATGTCATATTGCAAAAAGCTACGGCTACAGCCCCTGCTTGAGCTACATGGGGAAAGACAAGATCGCTACGGGGGGGGGGGGCGGGGGGGGACGTGGCTGAACCGCTGCCGTGACGTGGTCAGCGCTCTGTCGCCACTAGCAATGACTAAATTCTTGTCTTTGTAAAAATGTTGCCGCGCATCGCGCATTGTGCCGGGGCGCGCATGCCGCTACGGGTGGTGGCCACATAGAGGCCCCTACCTTCTGTGCACCGCGCACGTCACCGCCATCGCAGTCACGGATTTTGGGGACTCAGACTAAGGGTGCAACTTTTCTTGAGATCAGTGAATGTGATAAATATGAACTGCAAATTCTTTGTGGGTTTTTTTAACCAAAATTTGATTAGCAACCGAGTATAGGAATTATTAAAATATACTTTGCATCAGACAATAATAATAATAATAGTTTGTTCTTGTACAGCGCTGCTAGTTTTACATAGACATTTTACAGACACAGTCCCTGCCCCGTGGAGCTTACAATCTATGTTTTTGGTGCCTGAGGCACAGGGAGATAAAGTGACTTGTCCAAGGTTACAAGGAGCCGACACCGGGAATTGAACCTGCAAAGCTTTTCCTCCTCTTCTTTAGATGTGTAGAAGGACTTAACAACTACAGTATATCCTAGAGATTCTACACTGAAAATGTAAAGACTAATGTGAACCATTTGTACCCCTTCCCATCCTTTCCCCGTTCCTGTCCCATCCGCATTCCTTCCCCACTCCTCCCCATCATCCCCCTCCCGTCCTCATCCCCTTCCCATCCACATCCTACCCCATCCCCATCCTTTCCTAACTGAAAAATTGTCAATACAAAAACTTATATATATATTGAAATACTTTATATATAGCACTTGGGATTCTAATAATATGAGTCTTCCCCCGCCGTCTGCCCCATATTTCTGGGTCTGGAACTTAAAATTGAATGACCAGTGGTGGGCGGTTTTTAAACCCAAGCCTCGATATCCAAGGCTGCGAAGAAACACCATATTAGCAGAGAACTTTGTTTGTCGGCCCCAAAAAATGTGCACATCTCTAATCTCTTCTCCCTTACTTGCATGCAGCACATTTCTAGTAAATTCTGTCTTGCACAACATTCAGATGGCTGGAAACTGAGCAAGATTTCCCACATTTCCCCATCGTCCTAAAATTTCACCAGAATTTCATGGAAAATGCAGCAGTCCTGTCTGGCAGCTCCAGGTCGAACTATTCTCCTAAAAGAATCAGGACATTGTTCTGACTGATAGTGCTACAGTTGCGCTGTGCTTCGCAGGAAATGCTGCCTAGTGTGCTGTGTCCCACATGTTCAGAAACTTAAATCTGGTATGCAGAGGTAAAAGGAAAGGTTTACAGTGTAGTGTAGGACCTGCAGATTTGGTTATGCCTTGACGTTGGTATGCAGGCTTATGACGCATTGGCCAAAGGGTTTAACTAAATAACTAATAAAATATTATTATTGAAGTATTTGTACTTTATACTTATTACCATATATGTTTTGTCAATTGGATGTAGCATTGGGCACCCCTGTCTTTTGTTGTAAACATTTGCCACGCTCAGTCACACTCCTTTTGACACACACACATACATACATACATACATACATACATATATACATATATATATATATATATATATATATATATATATAATGTGGTGGGTGTTGGGTTTGAGCTTGCCGGGAATGTGTGTGTTAATGCAGAGAACTATGCAGGGAATAAAGAGTGCCATTGGCATCTTCCATACTGGCCAAGTGTCCATATTTAGGAGGGACTCTCCCTTACAATTCCCTGAAATATGTTATCCTTTTCCTACGTTCTCCCTGAAAGGACTTATCACAATCCAGTGGAAGATAAAGGCCCATATCTATTAAGCAGTCTTCTGGCATATGACGTTTGTGGTGCTGAAGGACACCTCACCACTAACTGACTTGGGACGGGCTGTACGACGTCTTCCCGAGCAAGAGAATGCCTAATAAATACGACTCGGACATATATTGCATTTCTCTACCTCTGCTACTGACTCCACGTGCCCTTGGCCTCCCTGACTGCACTTTTACTCCTACTGTGTCTGTAAACCTTCCAGCGTAGCACTTAGATTGTAAGTTCTTGGGGGTAGGTCTCCCGTTGCCTGACGTCATTTCACGCTGCTTTTATCCCCACTGTTTGTAATTTATTTATCTTGTATTGTAACTTTGTCGCTATATAAATAAAATTATACATACATACCGAATCTCCCCCCCAAAAATGTCCACGTGCTGGTCAGTATGCTGAGCAGCCAGTGCTATAAAGCAGTGTCCAGTTCACTTGTTACAAAGTAACAGGCTCATTGAAATTGCTGCTACCCTAACATATAATCAAGTCACACTCTATAACAGGGGGTGTTCAACTCCCACCCTCAAGACCCCCCAACAGGTTAGGTTTGATGGATATCCCATCTTCAGCACAGGTGGCTCAATCAGTGGCTCAGTCGAAGACTGCCCCCCATGTGCTGAAGCAGGGAGATCCCTAATACCTGGCCTGTTGGAGGGGGAGGGGGTCTTGAGGATTGACGTTGAGCACCCCTGCTCCATAACATATGTGACCTCTGTCCCAATACTAGTTGTCTATTTAAACAAATATTTAACTTTTTCTCCCTGCAGAGCAGTAATTACCCTCTTTAGTGCTATTAGTGGAAGTGGGAACACACCTCCATCCAGATGAGGTTCATGTAAATAAAACATGGAATTTCACTATGATATCACTGATTTTATTTTAGGTTTCCTTATTAACATTTAAAAGATGTTTCAGATGTTTCATCTTCGTCTTTTCCTGGTCTGCGTGCCATTGGATCAGGGGTAGCCAACTCCAGTCCTCACGGGCCACCAAAGGGTCAGTTTTACAGGATATCCCTGCTTCAGCACAGGTGGCGCAATCAGTGGCTCAGTCAATGACTGAGCCACCTGTTCTGAAGCAGGGATATCCTGAAAACCTAACCTGTTAGTGACCTTTGAAGACGGGAGTTGCCCTCCCCCGCACTAGATACTAGACAAGATTCGCGCCATTTGGCACAAGATAATTAGCTTAAAAAAAGATTAGCATAAAAATTAAATGTTAATGGTGAATAAAAGTAACACAGGCTTCTCCTTCACATATTCTGCACATTTAGGAACTGTAATGCATACCCTCATTTAGATTAAATATGACAGTGCATATCATCCATGAAATCACTGTAGTGATAATTACTCCATATATTACTGTATATACAACATTCTTAATACTTCTACCGAATGTCCTCCATAAAATATAGATAACTAAAAATTCAGGGAACCCTTTTTGAACTTATTGTCATGCTCAGAGGCACAACCAGAAATTCATACGGGGCGGGGGGGAGGGGGGCAAAGTTTTTGTATGGTAAATAATTAAATCAATGTTCAATATATCTGCTATATTAATGTATTTATTATTGCACACAAAAGAATAAATTACTATTTCTACTTACAAAAAGTAAGTCTAGTTTCCTTTTATTTTTTGATTGTATCTTAAAACCTTTATCCTCGTCTACGCTTAGGTTTTTATAAATATAAAATAACCCTCTGCACTGAATGACTGCTGCCTCCCATGTGACCTCCTCCTTCTCAAGGGATTCTGGGAAGTGTGATCCTGCTGCCTCCCATGTGACCTCCTCCTTCTCAAGGGATTCTGGGAAGTGTGATCCTGCTGCCTCCCATGTGACCTCCTCCTTCTCAAGGGATTCTGGGACGTGTGATCCGGCTGCCTTTCTAATTTGTACATTACAGCTGATCTCCCACGTGACGTCCTCTTCCTCTGCCGCCCTGCTCCAATATATTAAATTCTTGGGGTGTGCCAATGCACCCTTGCACCCCCCCGCCGCTCCCCGCCCCTCCCCCCCTGGTTGCGCTACTGGTTATGTTAATTTCTTTTCAAACCATCTCCCCCTTGTCGAGAGATTAAATTGGCCTCAATAGCATCAATGTTTCATTGTGTACATGGCACATTTTTGTCCCGATAATATCATGTACATATGGATTTATTTAGAGGAAATCATCCATACTGCTCAGAGCAACCTAATGACACGGCATATCCACAAGGCAGGGAATACAAATGTTGCATCTCAGAGGGGATTTCTTGGAAACCTCACGGCTTACCGAGTTCATACAGTAAAACTGCATTCCATAACACATTTCTGCTTCAAACTTCATTGCTGTCAATTACACATTATTTGGGAAACCTTAAGAGTTTATGAATATAACCATTATGTTCCCAGGGACATCCACTTCTTCCTGGAGACAATGTGGCCAGGCCGCATATTATGTGGTTAAACCCCAAAATACAAATATGTTGGTCAATGATCCAAAACTTGATAGAAGAAACCATAGACATTAGAATCCCATTAGACCCAGTTTGTATGGCTCTTTCAAAAACAATAGAGACAAAATTCAAAGAAGCGCATGGAGCATATTCTCACTGCCGCCAAATGCTCCATGTCAGGCGCCGGGAAGAAAGAGTTTGTTCCCTCACAAAATACAATCTTATTTTTCCTTTGACAATACATTCTTGCAATAGTGGTTTATTTGTGAATTAATTCATCTTTGCAGCAATCTTTTTTCCACATTAAAGCTGCAGTCCAAGCAATATCCTACGTGTGGGTTTTTTTTTTAATTTAATAAATCAGCTCTGTACTATGAGAAAATACTTGTAGCATTTAAAAAAAAAACAACAAAAAAACAACTCTGAATTACATTTTTAATGCATTATAATGTAACAAGCCTTTTTTGTTTATATAGCAACCATTTACAAAGTCACATCCCCTTCTTCTTCTGAAACAGGCTCTGGCACACACCTTTTTGCGCATGCCCTCTCTCTAATTGTATATCTAGTGACTGTCTGGTCACATGATTCTCCCCACAGAACTTTGCATCTTTGGTCCTCTTCTGCTGCACTGACAGCCATTTAGTGAACCCCCGAGCTGAATCTTCAATGATCGATCACAGGAGAACGGATCAATCGACAACAGCTAATTATTTATCATTGTGTGGATTGCATTGATGCACATATTAAAGGGTAAAACATGCTTAATTTTTTTTTTTTAAAGGCATCTTGAACGCCTGCTTTAAATGTTCAAAAGCTTGTGAAAAATAATTTCTGTCATTTCTCTATTAGAATAAGCCAGGTTTAATACGTTGGTTTATCATAGTCTTTGTTAGACTCTGCTGTAATGCCACATGTGTGGCTATTTAATTTGCCAAAAGATGCCGTCTCCTCAACTTGTTTTTCAATTTTGTGAAACCACAGAAAATGAAAGTACTCTTCCACATACACAACCTCCTGCATAATAGCTGAGTCTACAAAAAGTCGTATGCGTATCAAGTTCGTGCTGCTGGCCCGTCACGTTTAATGCAACAAGGCAGTTCTGCTTACACTTAAGCGAGTCATCACCAAGTGGTTCTTGTCGCTTTAAATGTGCAATCTGTCCAAAAAAAGTTGCGCAAGAAGAGGACGGCATCAAATAACTAATTTGCGTCTTCCAATTCTGCTTGGAAATCATCCAACATATATCTCTAATGTAAGACAACACAGCAGCAATTGCAAACACTTCCCCTGGAGCTAAACCGTTACCCTGCGAGCTCTGGTGTCGCCCAGGTTACTGAGATAGTTGCAGTTTAATAGGGTTGCCAGGTGTCCAGTATTGAACCAGACTGTCCTGTACTGTATTTGAACACAATGTCCAGCAAAAAATGAGAGGCAATACATGTATGTGTATACGGTATTACCTCTCTGGACATAGTGACCTGACCAGCTTCGGGGGGCGCGGGATTTCCCCGAGCAAGGATATTGCTAGGGGGCTGGGCGTCTTCTTTCATCCCGATTGGCTGCATTACCATGTAGCAGCCAATCAGGAGGAGGTGTCAAGAGTCCTGGAGGTGGGTCCAAAGAGTGGAGGAAACAGCATGGAACTGAGGTGAAAAAGGTGTGTGTCTCAAGCGTGTGTGTTTTGAGCATGTCGCACCTTTCACTATTGCGTCCAGTATTTTTGGAGAAGCGTCTCGCAACCCTAGTTTTACACGGTACAAAAAACTACAAATTCCTGATGATGTACCTTGCTGTTGGTCACTTGGCTGCCATATGGTCCATCAGGCAAGTATTTTTTGCCTGGTTGATAAATGGTTAATATCTTGGAAGTTCGGGACAGGTAGGCGATAGTGGATCATCTCAAAGACGCCCATGGACTGCTGCTTTATAGCAGCAGTCGAAGCTGCCGTTTATTTTATTGTCATTTTCCCCCTTAAATATGTGCATCAATACAATCCACACAATGATAAGTAATTAGCTAAGTTGCCGATCGATCCGTTCTTCTGTGATCGATCGGCGACGTTTGACTCGGGGGTTCACTAAATGGCTGTCAGTGCAGCCAAAGAGGACCAAAGATGCCAAATTCTGTGGGGAAGATCATGTGACCTGGCGGTCACTAGATACAATGGTGCACGGCTAGAGAGAGGGCTGGGCTCAAAAAGGGGTGTGCCAGAGCCTGTTTCAGAAGAGGAAGGGGGTTTAATGTTGCAAATGGTTTCTATAGAAACAAAAAATGCTTGTTACATTATAATACATTAAAAATGTCATTCAGAGTTGCTGGGAAAAAATGCTACACGTATTTTCTCATAGTACAGAACTGATTTATTTATAAAAGAAAACACACAGGTAGGATATTGCTTGGTCTGCAGCTTAAAAGGAAGGTACTGTACATACAAATCCTTTGTGCTTAGAAGTATAATTAAAGTCCCATTGAATTAACTACTGTATTTTACAAACAGCATTTGAATATAATAAGTTTGTAGCAGTTTAACATTAGCTTATGGGTGTTTATTTCATTCAAAATGTTAGGCAATAAAAAATTGTATCAATAAACTAAAAGAAATACCAAATCCAACTAGATGTGTTACATTCTGCCTTCATAAAAGCCAATGTTAATCCCCAAGCATTTATCTGCAGCATCGAGTGGTCATATCTTACCACGGGAACCTAATGACCCCCACAGCAACACAGCTGCAATGTTTGCTGAATACACCGACGCTTATTCCGCTGGACACTTGCACCCTGATCTCAGCAGCTGACCCTGAAATAAAACCGGCGAATGGGCCCGAAAAGCTGTTGTGTCCCTTTCCTAAAAGTGACACGAGTCTCCCCAAACTGATAACAAATGTAAGGGAACACAATAAACCACAGGGTCGCTTTGGCAAAAAAGCGGTTAAACTGTTCTCGGTCAGTGCAGCACGTCACTGCCAATGTGTCGCAGGTAACTTCAGTGCTGAATGGAGGCGACTATATACTGAATGTTTATTTCTGGTTAAAGCACACAAAGCCTTGTTTGTGCCGTGGAAGATTTTCACTGTAATGTTGTTCTAGCCCAGGGGAGGCCAACTCCAGTCCACAAGAGTTACCGACAGGTCAGGTTTTCAGGATATCCCTGCTTCTGCATAGGTGGCTCAATCAGTGGCTCAGTCGAAGACTGCACCACCTGTGCTGAAGCAGGGAAATCCTGAAAACCTGGCCTGTTGGTAGCTCTTGAGGAGTGGAGTTGGCCACCCCTGGTACAGAGAATGTACAAAACATACCTAATTCCGAATAAAAATAACCCCACTCAAAATGAAGGCGATATACAGACGTGCCCGCGGTTACAAGGACAGCAGACCTGGGATTTAAATCCAGTTCACCTGTTTGAAAGGCCCCAAAAGACAACAGAACTCCTGCAGCCCCTGCTGATTTCATTTCCCAAAACATAGCAGATTAAACGCAGCAATTAGAAATGAAAAGTATTTAGGTGAGTCATTTCTGTCCCAGAAATCAGCCGTTCATCGCCAATTATTATAACTGCACATGTATTTTTGCTTTTTTTAATGAAACAGCTGGAACTAAACTTATTTAACCCCTGGCCTGTCAGAGAGGCCTCTGTCGCATCTCTGCAATAACAGGCACACCCCTTTGGCAGTGAAGAGGTTACGTTGCATAGCAACTATGTCAATAGCGTAACAATCATGAAATTGTCTCAATGTAACTGAAGTTGGAAACCGACAGAAAACCTACTAGAGCCACAGTCCCCATCCTTTTTGCCTTAAGAGGACTGGCAAAAAAAAACAATTTAAATTGGAGGACCGGTTAATACTAGGGCAGACATTTTAAACACTACAGTATGTTTAAATAAAAAATTACAATAAAATAAAGAAAGTTGTACATTCACTCAATTCCCCACTGCTCACACTCAATTCCCCCTTCTCACTCAATCAATCCCCCCTCCTCACACTCAATTCCTCCCTCCTCACTCTCAATTCCCCCATCTCACACTCAATCCCCCACTCCTCACACTCATATCCCCCGTCCTCACACTCAATCCCCATCTCACACTCAATCCCCCCTCCTCCCACTCAATCCCCCCTCCTCACACTCAATCCCCCCCATCTCACACTGAATCCCCCCATCTCACACTCAATCCCCCCTCCTCACACTCAATCCTCCCGTCCTCACACTCAATCCTCCCGTCCTCACACTCAATCCCCCCCTCCTCACACTCAATCCCCCCTCCTCACACTCAATCCTCCCGTCCTCACACTCAATCCCCCCCTCCTCACACTCAATCCCCCCCTCCTCACACTCAATCCCCCCCTCCTCACTCTCAATCGCCCACCCACACTCACAGAGAGAATTTTTACTTGAGGAGCATAGGCCTGCGCAACTGGGTCCCGGCCGCGTCAGAAGCGGCAGAGCTTGGCGAAAGTAACTTCTGGCGCTGACCGGGGGACAGGCAAGGGCGGAGGAATTGGTCCAGGAGGGGAGTGTGAGCACGGACGGGATTCTCCGCTGACCGGCGAAAATTATGTTGCGGACCACAGTACTAGCGGGCATATATATATGTTATGGCATATGATTTTAAGGGGGTTAATTATTAAACTCTGGTGCTGATCGGGGCATTATCGCACAGAAACTCACATGGACTTCAATAGGCGTTTCTGTGCCATAGCGATCCCGATGGGCACCATCGCAGATTAATGAATAACCCCATAAACTGTAGTTCGATATTATAAGGGGTAACATACATTAACAATGTACAGTAATTACCTTCCATTAACAGTACTGAATAGGGAGGTAAGTGTATGTAACTATATGGCAACAAGTTCAAAGATCAACTAATTCCAAGAACATCCACAAAGGAAACTTGTAACAATATATTGACTGATTATATATTCTGACTGGTGGAGTTTTTATGTATCTACCAATAACATGATCAGGTAAAAGCTTTTCCTTGTGTCTAATGCAGTGTTTTTTTTATACAGGTGTTCCTTCAATGGGTTCCGCGGGCATCCCTAAATAGTTCCCTGCAATTTTCAGGTCCTTTGAAAATTGTACCAAATAAAAAAGAATTTTATAATGCATCTAATCTCTGACACGCCATTAGCGAAGGTCGGGGTTCCTTACAGTGCATCTGATCTCAGACGCGCTATTAGAGAGGGTTGGGGTTCCTTACAGTGCATCTGATCTCAGACGCGCTATTAGAGAGGGTTGGGGTTCCTTACAATGCATCTGATCTCAGACGCGCTGTTAGAGAGAGTTGTGGGTTCCTTACAATGCATCTGATCTCAGACGCGCTATTAGAGAGGGTCGGGGTTCCTTACAATGCATCTGATCTCAGACGCGCTATTAGAGAGGGTTGAGGTTCTGCAGAATTTCGCAAAATAATTATAGGGTTTCTTAACAAAAAAGTTTTGAAACCCGCTGGTCCCAGTGGTTGTAAGGAAGGAACAAGAACATTGACATAAACACATCACGCTGTGCTCGCAATGAAGAACTTGAAGACAGAGAGGGTATTACTATGCCAATCTTTCAAGGTCGCAGGTTAGCAAAGACGACACAATCTCAGGAATTCAGGGTTACTGGCCAAACCACAGACAGACACTATGTCTGACGGATTGGCATTTACCTGCATCTCTTGCCAGGACTTCAGCAGCATCTCCAAATAACTGAAGAATCAAGGAAGAGGGAAAGGAAGAAATTATATCAGTGTTTTAACCCTTTGCTGTCAGTGAAGATCGCTCTGGCAGCATCATCTGCTGGAGGGGCCTGCAGTGCACTATGGGCCGAATTACTGGAAGATACTACAGAAGTAAAGAAGATTTACCGCTTTGAGGAATATGATAAAAGACAAACTGATGTAGCAAGGAAGGAATTTATAGCAGCACCCTCCTTTTGGGTGCTGAACCACACTATTGAGTCTATGCGCAAAGTTCATCTTTCCTGTCTTGCCTTCAAATACTTTCTGGGCAAGCTACCCATCTATCTGAACAAGCTCCTCACTCCTACCACCCGCAGCACTTCTCATCTGAGATTCGACTCCAAAAGACTGTTAATGGTTCCAAGGTTCAACAAAGTATCCGGCTGCTCCTCCTCTTACTGTGCACCCCACATCTGGAACAATCTACCGGAGACTCTCACTGCCGCCACCAGTCTAAGTTCTTTCATAACTAAAGCTGTCTCACTTTTTAATCTGGTCTGTAACTGTTATATAAGCCTATAATATATATTATCCTTAACTGTTCATGCAATGTCTTGTATATAATGTATAACTATTTTCACTCATTGTAACTATGTATTTGTAACCATGTATTTGTCATTATAACTCTGTGTCCAGAACATACTTGAAAACGAGAGGTAACTCTCAATGTATTACTTTCTGGTAAAACATTTTTATAAATAAATAAATAATTTCAGCTCCATGAATCCCCTGTGAAGTAACCAGTTTAAATCTTCATGCAGGTAAAACAAAATGGTTGCCAAATCTCAACTGTTGTGTCTTCCTATTGGCCGGTCATTTAAATCCCCTTGAAAAAAACAGGAAGTAATACCAGTATTTACTGGTAGTACCAGTATCTCAGGACCTTTTGTAAATGGTTGCTATAGCAACCAGAGGAAGCTTAATACATTAAAACTTATTAAAAAGCTCAAAAAGTGAGAAGTGAGGAGGGGGGAGATACAACAATGCAGTAAGTATTATCTAATACAATACATCGGATTTATTTTTAAAAAAAAACACATATAAGATATTTTATGTAGTGTTGCTTTGATTTTTATAGTGATGACTTTATTGTTGATAGGACTTGTAACAAATTGGAGAAGGGGTTAAACAGCACAAGGTTGAACAAAAGTATCGCTAACTTCCCATTGTAATAAAAATGGTGGGTGATATTAAGTATTTTAATCAATCGGGTACATCAGGGGTTAACGTTGGTTAGAAATTCACTTAAAAATACAAATAAATTATTTTTATGACCGGTCAAAACCCTTCCTGTGTCTGTGCTTATCAACAAAGAAGGCTTAATTGGGGTGCTGTCCACTAAAGGGGAAATATATACAGTTCGGAAAGCTATAGACGATAGCCAGATCCTAGGCTGTCAGCCTCAAAGAACACCGTAACATTCTTGAAATATCCCCTCTCTGGGAGAGGTCACAAACAGGACACCTATTCTGAAGAATAACGTTGAGATATTTGTACTCATTGCAAGTAACGAAAAAATGGAGAGGAGAGCGGCACACCGCCGGGTAATTAATCTAGAGAGGGGGCCACTTCCATAAAAGTACATTTATTTGGTCATGAGTAAAACGGAGGTACACGGAACCAAATAAATATACTTTTATGGAAGTCACCCTCTCTCTTGATTAATTACCTGGTGTGCGTTCCGCACTCCCTCCATTTTTCCGTTACTGCTCCTGCTTCCAGCAGAATCGCACCCCGAAGGCTCCCTTTCGGATGGACGGAATTATCTACAAGCCAATCTCCAATCTCAGCACGTGAGGGTTTGGCTATTGTCAATTCAACTGTGATTACTTCACATATTAGCTATGTCTTTAACCAGATGGTTTTCGAAGAAATCTGTGACGTCATATTTTTCCTCGCTGCTGTTATAGTACTATTTAGCAAGAACCGGGTAGGCGCTATCTTCCAAGCTAGTCTGGCCCCAGTTTTTGGTGCATTTGTGCATTTTTAGCATTTTTAGCATTTTTTGCATTTTTAGCACTTTTTGCATTTTTTGTACATTTTTGTATTCTTATTTTTTTTTTGCATTATTGCAACTTCTCATCTCTTGTATTAGGTTCTACCAAGCATATCCTTTTCATTGAATCACCGAGAGTCAATATATATGTTTATTTGTAGATGTGAATATAACCGCATTTTTCTTTCTGCTCTTCCTTTAATTTCAGCAAGTATTCTACTGTTGCTATGTACAGATTTTGAAATAGCTATACTATAGCAAGGAGAGCAGGTAGATATTCTGTTTGTTTTTATAAATGAGTTTTTAGCTAGTTTTATTTGTAGCATGTTTTTAATGATGTATTTTAATGATGTATTTGTGAGGATTCACCATTCTGCTGCTCCTGCCCCTTTTACCCTCACCCGCCCATTGGACTACCATGGCACTCAAGAGTAGCAACCTGGCGGCGGTACTATATACAAAGGGACAGGCACTCCAATGCAAAAAGGGTGATATTTAATTACTCATGCATGAGCCGAAACATTGAGTCATTAAATAGCACCTTTTTGCATTGGACCGGTCCTTTTTTGATTCTTCATTGACCTGTTTTGGAAGGTTTGCCTCAGTATTATTAATGTTGTTTTGCTTCATTAGTGTGTGCCCTGTTGTATTGCTGTATATATATGGCTACATTTAGAGGTGTCCATGTAAACAGAACATGCAAATAGGTCATTCTCCAAGTAGAAAGATGTAGAGGACCATACCTAAGTTTGCCGTAAAATAAATTGACCAATATTACTTAATTACCCAGTGGAGCTGTAGAATATGTGCAGGAAAATTATATAAAAAATGATTGTTACTTCGACAAAATGGTCTATTCATCAGGAGGTCAAGATGTCATTTTATGGCAGCAAAAGGAATATTTTCTTGTCCTGCCCCTATGTGAGCTAGTCAGTCAACAGTACTAGTATTAAAGAGTTCACGTCTCTCAGAAAGAAGGCATTCCACATTACCAAAAACCATATGTGATTATTATGCATCTGAAACTCAATCCTCAGCAACAAGTTTCGATTGCCACGTTTGTGAAGGCATTAGCTGAGTGATCAAGAATATATTTATAATAGGAAGTACGACATATACTCTTCCTAGCAGGGCACTTCAAAACAAAAGGCTGGTTTGATAGATGTCTCCCAGATGTACCTCGTTTAACAAAATCTATTTCATCGTTTGTAATTTGCATGAGCATGGTCAATATAAACAGCAAAATACTTTGTATTTTTTATAAACAAGCTATGTAATGTAGCTCTAACCGCCAAAGATCCTCTCTATAAAAAGACTATAGAGCAGCTTTTCTTGGATATTCTTTTATATCACCAAATTAAATTGCTGATTTAAAGCAGCAATCCCACCTATTTCATACATATATAAAATGTGTGTATGTTTTAAACAGCATTGGAAGCAAAGGGGAGGGGTGTATACCCCAGAGCTAAACTATGGTAATTGTAGCTCCAGTGACCCCTGGTCTCCCAGGATACTTATCAATATAGTTACTGGTGTTCTTCCTGGACATTTAAAAGGCCGCCCAATAGGAAGCCACAATAGATGTGGTTGCTGCGTCCTATTTCCCAGAGGGCCGAGAGATTTTATTTACCTTCAGGGAGCTTTAAACACCAGTAACTACACTGGTTAGTATATCAGGAACCTGGGGGTTCCTGGTGCTAAAAATAAGACATGATAGATATGTCAATCATCATCTTCAGCTCTTGTTGATCAATTGATGGGTGAAGGCTTCCCCAATGATCTTCCAGGTACTACGGTTGCAAGCCTCTCTTCTCCGCATTGCTTCAGCACATTTTCTGATTTCATCCTCCTAGCTTACCTTTGGTCAATGTTTTGGTCTTTTATGCCCCTTGGAATCCAGTTGTGTGTAATCTTTGTCCAATGATGGTCATTTCGTCTTCTTGGGATCTTTACTCTCTCCATACTTCTTTGAGTTATCTTGGCATTTAGGGTCCAAGTTTCACATCCATACGTGAGTACAAGCAGAATACACTTGTCGAAAACATTCCTCTTGAGGCACAGTGGAAGGTTCCTCTGAAAGATTGCCTTGTTTTTTCCAAGTCATCACTCTGGTCTTGATGAGTTTCATATGGAGGCCCACTTTCTTACTTGCTTTGGCAAGCTCTCTGATTTGTTGCTGAAGATCTTCTGGACTTGTGGCAAAAATAACAATTTCATCTGCAAATCGTAGGTGACTCGAGTATTCATTTTATTTGTATTCCTTTTTTCTCCCAATTCAAAGTCTTGAACAATTCTTCAAGTGTTGCTGTGAAAATCTTTGGTGACACAGTGTCTCCCTGCTGCACTCCCTTGCTGATCCTGGTGACACAGTGTCTCCCTGCCTCACTCCTTTGCTAAACCTTATCTTGCTTGTACCTTCATGTAATCGAATGGTTGATGTGAGATAGCATATGAATAGCACTGTGGATATTCTGAACACATGATACATAAAGCTTGGCCCCCTGCAGACGCACTTACCAGAACTCCCTCCTACTGTCTCTGTACATTCTCCCTACCTACCAATTAGACTGTAAGCTCCCCGGGGCAGGGACTCCTCTTCCTTAATGCTACTTTTATGTCTAAAGCACTTATTCCCATGATCTGTTATTTATATTATCTGTTATTTATTTGATTACCCCATGTATTACTACTGTAAAGCGCTATGTACATTAATGGCGCTATATAAATAAAGACATACAATACAATACAATGTGGCGTTCTCGGAAATGTTCCTTTATAATATCAATGTACACTTCTTCAACATTTCGTCTTCTTGATGCATTTGAAACCGCTGAGGATAGCCAGAATCAAATGCTTTCTCATAATCTATGAATCCCCAAATTAATGGTAGTGTGTGTGTGTGTGTGTGTGTGTGTGTGTGTGTGTGTGTGTGTGTGTGTGTGTGTGTGTGTGTGTGTGTGTGTGTGTGTGTGTGTGTGTGTGTATATGATTGCTTCTTTAAAATATTAACCTGTAAACTTAAATCACCAACATAATTCTATCTATAGCAAGCCCCTCTGGTTCTTAAAGGGTTAAACCAAACTGATGGCTCTTTCAGGAAGGCGAATACACGTACGTACTCTTTCTATCAGTCCGCCATTCTTCCTTCAATTGTAATGACTCAAATTATAATAATAACTTTACAGTTATTCAGAGACAGATAACACAGATATTTCCTTATGACTCACAGTATGATACACACACATCACATCACATCCTTTTAGCATCCAGTTGGATTCTTGTGCACCAATCTAAGTGTCCCTTTATTTGGCGTTCCAATAAATGCAAATTATATTTCCATTCTAATACATTCACAGCCTGGCTCCTTGTATATGCATTATACCTGGGGTGGCCAACTCCGGCCTTCAAGGGCACCAGAAAGTCAGGTTTAAAGGATATCCCTGCTTCAATCGAACACTCAGCCATTGATTGAGCCACCTCTGCTGAAGCAGAGATGGATTGCACCACCTGTGCTGAAGGAGGGACTGATTGAGCCATCTGTGCTGAAGCATGGATATTCTTTAAACCTGACCTGCTGATGGCCCTGGAGTACTGGAGTCGGCCGCCCCTGCATTAGAATATTAAGCATAGGCCAAAAATGAATCTCTCTGTGATTTAAAGCAGAAATCTCCTCCAGCTAAGCCCCCCACCCCCCTTTTTTTATATAGGATTGAAACAGGTGGGTCCCCCAGAGATGGGCCGCGCTATTTACAGCTCCAGGGATCCCCCAGTTCCCAAGATAATTACCGACAAGTTACCAGTATTACTTGCTGGTTTTAAAGAGGGGTTTAAATATGGCCGTCGAACTGTTGCAATTTCCTATTGGCCCAAAAACATTTTTGCACGTATTTATAAATGCCTGTACCAGATATATATTTCCATTACCGTAACTAACAAGTACATTTCAGGGTGGAGAGTCCATAATGAGGGGCTTCACGGGACTCCAGAGCCCTGTCCTTGAGGATGATGAGGACCATCAAAAACAGGACTACGGATAAACTCTTGGGTTTCATGACGTCATCATAAAAATACATTGTAATTAACGGCGATGCATGTGATTTCCTTTTATTTGTACAGCCCCTGTGTGCCTCCGAAATCCTTTAATTCTCATTACTGGACATCATTAAGGGATAACAGTGTTAGCCAGTCTCTGCCCGGGAGTATTTGTTGGCAGACAGCTGTGACATTTTTTAGATTATAGCTAGCTTCCTGCAGGAAAAGAAAAAAATCAAAAGGTGTAAACACCACCTAAAGTATTAACTGAATGTCTGGTATTCTTGTACTGGCACAGTCTGCATGCGTCTACTGAGAACTTGTAAAGCTAAGCTCCTTAATCACATCCTTTTTCTTATAAGCAAAGAGTGAATTGTCCTGTTGAAAGTCGAGCATCTAAAAACGTTTTCCTATTACTATATAGATATATTTTGCCAACTGTATTTTTATTGGGGTTTATGCAATACATAGTACATAGAGCCTGCATACAGTAACATGTACTGTATCTAGAACCTTAAAAACCTTGAGTCGACCTGAGTAGTTATATATTTGGGTAAGGGGGATGGGGAAGAGGAGGGAGGGGAAGACACGGGTAAAGAAAAAGAGAATAGGAGAAAAGAAACCTAAAAAGGAGGGGGTGAAGGGTAGTGAGATGGGGACATACAGTATCTCCCATTCGTGGCTCATCCAATATACAACGGTATGAGACTGGTAATCTTCTACACCCCTATCTTTCCTCTCCTTCACCTGGAGCGCCCTCACAGCATAGCTAGGGAAGTGTCCAACCCTTCATCACCCGCATGTGCTAGCCAAGGTCCTCACACTTAGCGAAATATATGGGATTTTCCCATTAGAAACAGTCAAAGACTGAGCCACTGATTTAGCCACCTCTGCTGAAGCAGGGATATTCTTAAAACCTAACCTGTTGGGGGGGGGAGGGTCTTGAGCACAGCCGTTGAGCACCCCTGATCTACTGCACCCAGGTCAGACTGAAAAATACACGGGAAACAAGGTCTTAAAAAGTGTTAAATATAGTAAATAAATAAACTCTAGTGCATTCCATAAATCCAGGAAACACGTCATATTTCATCCAAACAATGTTCACATCATTAACGAATATAAAGAAATGAATATTTTACACAGATCCCCCACTAATTAGCCTACTGCACCCCTGTAAAAGATGCTTCAGATATGTGAGAGTAAGGGACCGCAAGGAGACGTCTTCATAAACATCTGGGAAAGTCCCTCATTACCCGTCAGAACTGCCATGCAGATGTTTTGGGTTCCTTCTTTGAAATCAGTTTTTCAAGACTTTACGAAGTAAACAAACTCCAGACAAAACTTTGCCACAGTAGTTTAGTTCGCATACAATGTTAATTTCCCAGGGAAATGCCACATTAAAAAAAAAATCAACTATTTTGCTTCCAAAATGTCACGAGACTGTTTTGTCTTCTTTCGTTCTGTTGTTTTTCCTTGGAATCTCAAGGGCAAAGTTATTATTCTTTTCATGGAAAATTCCACTGGAAAATATAAAACTTATGGTGAAAACGTGTTAAGCCTGTAACCACGTCAAGATAGACCCTTCCAGCAGGGACCTATTACCTACTCTTCTGGCCCAAGCCCACTGCGGCACGTGAGTAGGATCAGGTAGCTGAACTCATCTCCTGTAAATGCACATGGCGTCCTATTTCAGTCACTTTTATTGGAGGGGGTATGCAGAGGGTATAAAATAACAGGCAGGTAACATTTGTGGGTAGAAGGTGAGAGGAATACTTTTCTGGGGGAGCAGTGAGAGGTGCAGCTACTTCCTGTGTCTGCTAATAGTAAGAGAAAGCACCCTTTCCTGCCCAGGCAGGAACAAGCAAGAGGGCATACTAATAACAGAGGAAGGCAGGGGGAGAAGGCTAAACCAACACAGGTTTGAGCAGAAGGAGGTTGCCATGGCAACTGGCTAGGAAGCCACAAGGGGTAGCAACATTGTTCCAACTACACTGAGGAGCAAAGGCTGCCTCAGAACAGAGAAACCAAACATGCAGAGAGGTTCCAGGACACCTCTACACTGCCTTTCAACCTCACCTCGCATACAGTGTGCTCATTTGCATGTCATTTCCCAGAATCCCTTGCTGCAGTAGGAGCACTGTATGCGAGGTGATAATGGTTGAACGGCAGGGTTGCAGACCTGTCTAAGACATGTGAATGTGCTCACAAGTGATATTCTTTATTGGCTTATTTATATGCTAACGGTGGAGGTTTTCTGTCGCTTTCCATAACTTAAAATGTATGGTGTGTGTGTGTGTGTTTACAAATTTATATGGGGTAGGATGTGTAAAAATGTACACTCACAAACATAAGGGAATAAAAGCATCCATGAGTAATACTCAATCGCCAGCCCAGGTGCAGGATACAGCCGCTCCAGTAACACCGTCCGATGTGAAGGAACACAGCAATACAGCGATTCTACTCCATGTACTGGCATAATCGCCTCATGAAAAATAAAATATATATATTACATAAACAATGTCCAGTCTCAATGGGGAACAAGCATAGGTATAGGAGACGTCCTGGTGCTGCTTTCTTCAGAGAGATCCCCAACCTTCTGTAAATCCACTTCAGCAAAATATAGAAGAGTACAGGCATACCCCGGTTTAAGGACACTCACTTTACGTACACTCGCGAGTAAGTACATATCTCTCAATAGGCAAACGGCAGCTCGCGCATGCGCCTGTCAGCACGTCCTGAACAGCAATACCGGCTCCCTGCCTGTACCGAAGCTGTGCGCAAGCGGGGAGACTATAGAGCCTGTTAAACATGTGTTATTTACATCAGTTATGCACGTATATGATGATTGCAGTACAGTACATGCATCGATAAGTGGGAAAAGGTAGTGCTTCACTTTAAGTACATTTTCACTTTACATACATGCTCCGGTCCCATTGCGTATGTTAATGCGGGGTATGCCTGTACACAGGGGCACCTCTCATAATGTATAGCATTTATTCCACGAATATAGAACAAACATAACAGTGATAAACAATGGCACTCACACTTGTGCTTTAATTACATGTGTTCTGGGCTCTAGATTTATATACTGACTGGTAAGATTGGTGTTTTCATAATATTATTATTGTGAGGGTAGTGTATGTGTATGTAACCACCTGAATGTCGCATTGTATCTGTGGATCAGAGAAGGTATTGTAGTATATATTGGGAGTATTATAAGCAGTGGTTGACAAATCACCAAAAAATCTACTCGCCACACAAAAAAATCTACTCGCCACCTAGTACCAAACGTGTGCTGCTTGGGCCAATATTTACTCGCCCGGGGGTTAAATCCACTCGCCCGGGGCGAGCAAATGTATAGGTTTGTCGAACACTGATTATAAGCATGCTCCGTTTTCTTCACCTGGTGGGAGGTTTTGTATTAGGTGATTTTTGGGAAGTATACAGCCTCTATTGTGAGCATGCAGCACAGCACAGACTTATAGGCCGCGCTTATAGTGATGGCGACGTTGCAGCAAAACAAATGTACTGCTGCCGTCGCATGCGCTTATAGTAGAAGACATGCGACGGCGCGGTCGCGATCGCTGGAAGTCAATTTAATTTTTCCAGTGACCGAAGCGTGACATCACCATCGCTGTCACTGGCACTATAAGCGCTGCCATAGCCTCTGAGGAAGTGAGAGATCTTCACGAAATGCGTACGGTGACCCAGCGAATCTGTGTTGATTGTGTCAATTCCCAGCGGCCATCTTGGAGGTGGCGTCACCACTAAGGGGAGGCGCTGAGGTGCAGGAGATTGGAGAAGGGAGCATAGAGAGCGCAGGCTCCACAGTGAGACACAGACACGCAGTCCAGGCACACGGTGGGATCCTAGAGGTCCACGAGGTGTTTCTTGCTATACCTGACCGGGGTTCAATTGTCTACTGCAGTAAGCACAAGTGTAAGTGCCATTGTTTATCACTTTTATCTTTTGTTCTTTTTTTGTGGAATAAATCGTATACACTATGAAAGTTGTCTCTGTGTGCTGTTCTATTTTTAGTTGAAAAAAAATAATATATATAAAAAAAATATATATATATATATATGTGTGTGTGTATATGTGTATGTGTGTGTGTGTGTGTGTGTGTGTGTGTGTGTGTGTGTGTGTGTGTGTGTGTGTGTGTGTGTGTGTATATATATATATATGCAAATACAACTGTATGCTCATCTGCATATCTTAGGCAGGTCTGCAACCCCGCCTTTCCCCATCATCACCCAGCATACAGCACTTCCACTGCAGCAAGGGATTCTGGGAAATGACATGCAAATGAGCACACAGTGTCACTTTTTGCCTCAAAAACCATTTTTAACATGGTTCCCTATAGGCTTAAGCTTGCTGCATGGTCACAGCTTTGAGCACAGCCAGGGTTAAGGTGCATACCCAGAAAACCACCCAATTCACCAGAAATGCAACTGGCAAAAAGAGAGCACACTTGGTCATCCAAAAGTTGTATGCATTAAAACACAGGCACCGCAACCAACCGACGTTTCGGTTCTCAGGATGGGACCTTCTTCCAGGTAAACCCCTTATGCTTATAATATAGTATGAATCGTGCACACATACTGAGTAAAAGAAGTAATAAAATAAAGCTGTGCTGCAAAAGGAGCCCACCTTCACCACGTTTTAATTATCTAAACATTACTATTCCCTTGGGAAACAGTAAAAAAAAAAGTTTTTACAATATGTAAAGTCTACAGAAAGCTCAGTTGACAACCTTTGTCAAGCTACAGAAGTTATATACAGTAGCCCTTTGTGCTGGTTTCAGAGAGATTAATCCCCGCTGTTATTCAGCAAGACCTGCAGAGATCTCCTTTCTGCAGTATGTGATCTCTGCTTGGGTTTTAACTTACAGCAGGTATTGGGCATATTTCACTTTTATGACAGTTGTTTAAAAGAAGGCTTTGCTTTCAGAGAATAACAAATGGTCGTCTCACTAATGGAATAGGTTTACTGTCTTACTGTCACTTAGATTGTAAGCTCTTTGGTGATTTCCTTTCCTATTGTCTGATTTTGTTGCACTTATTGTATTATAATTCCCTGTATTGAATTGTCTCTTTAGTAAAGTACTGAGTTTATTGCAGGCACTATATAAATAAAAAATCTACAATCGTAAAAGCAGTGGGAATTCAGTCCAGCATTGTAGTACAAATCTGCGAAGCGTTTCTTTCACACTTTTGCCTGTTTATGAGATTGACTTAGTGAAGAAGGAAAGTACATTGCAGCATATCTGCCGTTCTTCCAGCCTGGGTTTTTTTTTGACATTTATCCCTAATGTGCGTTTTATCTTACAAACTGATAACGTAGAACAGGCGTGCGCAAACTTTCACACACACCCCCACGCCTCCCTGCCTGGTCTCCCCCCCCTGGAATATCTTGCGTCCTCCAGCTTGCGCACCCCTGGCGTAGAATATTGCATTGTAATACCACCGAATATCACAGAGTTTCATAGGATTCATTGACGGTGACAACACAGAATATCGCAACATATCCCATTATGACGCGACACAGGTTAAAATACTGTAACCCCGGCTACAGCTGTAAATAAAGCGGGGCTGCGTCAGCCACCTCCATGGGTTTTCCCCCGAATGATTTAAGAGGATTCGGGCAATACTGTAAGATCAATGCCTTGTCTCACCATTCTTGGAGAACGCCAAGGCTAATGATATACGTTCGGCAGCATGTTTAAGTGAAAATTACCAGATAGCTCTGGGTCAATGGCAGAAATCCAGTTCGTGTTTTCCAACATCCTGTCTCGACAGGAAAACAGAAGTACAAATCCCAGAATGCACTGGGAAAGACGTTAAAAAAAACATGACTGGTGTTAACGTGAAACACGCATCTGTGACAACCAAAGTACGATTTCCTAAAGCGCCTATGCACAGTTGGGGTAGGAAGTTGTGGTCAGCTGTAACAACTTTTGGAGTACCTCCGTAATGTAGAAGAAGCATATTGATTCCGGGAGATTGATCCTGAAGTGTTAATGTGCCTTTATCTCTATCTCAACAAGGAAGGTCAAGATCACATTAGCTGGAGCAGACCAGTGAGTTACTGACAGCAGGAGGCCGCCTGAACTCACGGTTTGCTCCTGCAAACTTCAAAGACATTCCCCACCACTGCTCCAAAAACAGTTCAGCTAAAAACATTTCTGGGACTAACCCCTAAGGTAGTATCAACAATGTGTGTAAGTAATGATTTTAGCAGGACACCAGTGTGTGCTTCTCTAGTGGTTAATCGGTATTATGGCACAGTGTGAGTATGAACGTGAGTGAAGCCTCTGACACAACTTCAGCCAACAAATGAATCACCACGGTCTCTGATAAAGCATAGAAAATACAAACAAAGCTACACCGAAGGTTACATAACAAGTCTGATATTGTTTAATATTAGAGTTAGTTATTCTCAGTTAACTGTAAAAAGGTATTAAAGCTGCAGACCAAACAGTATCCTACATGTGTAGTTTTTTTTTTATAAATCAGTTCTATACTATGAGAAAATACTTGTAGCAATGAAAAAAAACAAAGAAACAACTCTGTATGAACTGTTTAATGTATTATAATGTAACAAGCATTTATTGTTTCTATAGCAACCATTTACAAAGTTACATCCCCTTCCTCTTCTGAAACAGGCTCTGACACACCCCTTTTTGAGCCCTGCTCTCTCTCTAGCAGTTTTCTAGTGACTGCCTGGTCACACGATGTCCCCCACAGAACTTTGCATCTTTGATCCTCTTATGTTGTACCGACAGCCATTTAGTGAACCCCCAAGCCGAATCTTTGCTGACCAATCACAGAACGGATCGATCGGCAACTTCGCTAATTACTTATCATTGTGTGGATTGTATTGATGCACATGTTAATGGGGGGGGGGGGGAGCTTTAAAAATATTGTGTTTTTCCTGTCAGTCTTTAATCCGGACCTCCTTTGAAGCAAATGTAATTATTTCTGATTTTGTTTTAGGATTACAGAGGTATATTGATGACTAGGGAGGAATTCATAAAGTTACAATAACTGGTATTGTTGGCGCTCGATCTGCATTCACTGCTATTAAGTTGAACGACAGTAAATGGTGATCGAGTTCTGATACCTGTTATCTGAGCTTTGTAAATCCCCCCCCACCCACCCCGCCCGTGCACAATAGCATTTTATAACGATAGAATTGTGTCAGATGGCCATGCCCTGGTGGCTTTTCCTAATTTGTGAAAGTTATGCAGCTTACTTGCATTTTTAAAACCCTTATATTAAGTCGCGGAATCATACACAAATAATATTGGTTCTGTTGTTGGCAGCTGTTGTTTTAAAGCCCCAATATATTAAAGCTGCAGTTCAAGCAATATCCTACATGTGTGTTTTTTTTAAATAAATCAGTTCTGTACTATGAGAAAATACTTGTAGCATTTAAAAAACAAAAATAAAAAAAAAACAATTTTTACAGACATTTTTAATGTATTCTAATTTAACAGGCATTTTTGTTTCTGTAGAAACCATTTAGAAAGTCCCACGCTTCCCTTTATGACAGGCTCTGGCTCTTGAGCCCCGCCCTCTCTCTAGCAGTGCACCAATTGTATCTAGTAACTGCCTGGTCGCATGATCTTCCACACAGAACTTTGCATTGTGGGCAATGTTGTCCAGCTATAACTGAATTAAATAACCCCAAGCAGAGTGATCGATTACAGGAGAACGGATCGATCTGCAACTTAGCTAATTACTTAATTACATTTGTCATCTCTTTATTCTCAATGAAAAAACTGAGATAAATAAAATACGTGTATTTAAAAAAAATGGAAGATTGTTGCAACACAAGAGAAGTAAGCAGTTATATAAATTGCATCATGCCTAAGTTATGTTTCCACATCATCTAAAAGAAGAATGATTATCTTGGGCTCACAAGAGGCGAGTGGCCACACATGGAACTGGCTGTTTTCAACATTTCTCTTCATCTTTCCAGTGGTATACAAGGCTGTCGAAAGGGGGGGGGGGGGGGGGGGGGGCAGCTGGGACTGCTGTTCCAGACCCGGTGAGTCAAGGGGCCCGGGCCCCCCTGTTGGCGACCCCAACATGTAGTGACAGATCGCAGGCATCAGGAAGGCATCCCTTCCACTGGCAGGCACCTCCGTGGGCCCACGTTGGAAGGCAGCTCCACGGGCCTCTAGCAGGTCCCCTGCATCCTCCGAGGCAGCAGGTAGGCACACTCGGCTCTACCCTCTGCTGTGGCCCTTCCTGCCTCCCAGACCCATAGCCATAAGCCATATCCCTAGGCCCATACCTCCTTCCCCCCCCCCCTACAGGCCCATTCTTATTTTCTCCCCAGGCCAATACCTTCTTCTGCCCCCCAGTCCCATACCTCCTTCTGACCCCCCCCTCCCCCCCGGCCCATACATACACCCCAGTTCCATACCTATCCCCACTCCAGGCCCATCATACTTGCCCTCCCCAGGCTCATGCTTGCCCCCCTACCCCCCCAAACCATAACTATTCCCCCATACCATAACTATCCCCTCAGGCTCATACCTCCTTCCCCCCCTCCTCCCTAGCCCATTTCCCTTTCTCCCCCCATATCTCCTTCTCTTCCCCCAGCCCATATTTCCTTCTCCCCTCCCCAGCCCGGATCTCCTTTTCCCCTCCCAGCTCGCATCTCCTTACACCCTCCAGTCCATATATCCTCCCCCTCCCAGCCCATATCTCCCCCTCCCCCCAGCCCATATCTCCTCCCCCCCAGCTCCCCTGTCTCCTGCACTCGTCTCCCCTCTCCCACATTCATTATGGAATCATTTTTTTGATATATATTAACAGTGGCGACCACTGCAAACAGAACGCTTCCTCATTATATGATAGGAATCTCTGCAGCCAACTTTGCTTAATTCCGTATAGGGATTCCAGTTTTAGGTTTTAACGGACAAAACACTCGAGACGGGCAGATTGGGATCCGCCGCAGTTCAGTCGGTTCCTTTGGTCCACGGATTTCTGCGGATCAATCTCAAAAATGGCGGTTCGTAGGGAAACCAGTGCCCAATGTGTCGTACGCCACAAACAGCAGCCAGATGCACAATAGCACAGCAATGGGAGCAAATTAATACACCGTCATGTCAAGTATTTCAAGAGAAGGTGCGACATATTTTAGAAACGCAAAAATAGATGGCGTTTATGAATAATACTACGGATAAATTTGAAAGAGTCTGGAATCCCTGGCTAAGTGCTTTTCCAGAAGACATAGCGTCACTACAAGACTTACACATTTAAACTATTTGGAAAATACTACAAATGATAATTAAAAATGTATGCGAGTAATGGATAAGTTGTCCGAGAGTTATAAACTAAACCGTATCAAAAATCAACGAATCAGGAAAAATAAAAGGACAATTACCCATACCTCCCCCTCCCACACTCCCACCGTGGTTGTCTGTTTTTATTTTTCCTCCTTTCTGACTATAACTATTAAGATTGTTAAAACGTTACTAAAGATATTATCACTGTTGTTTATTGTTTTGATTATGGTGGGGGCTGAACCCCCCTCCCCCCCATTCATCATTTTTCTGTACCCACGCCCTTCCCCCATGTTATCCAAAAAAAAGAAATAAAAATTGTTTGAAACACAAAAAAAAAAGGGGCGATTCGCCTTTTACGGATTTTGTTTTCTTTTCACAGGGATCGCTGGATCCGTGGATCCACCGAATGTATCCAATGGCGGTTTTGGATTACCACGGTAACAATCCATCAGTGGATTTTACACTGCAAAACGGATTTTGAGTGGCAAATTCGGAAAAATCCGGGAAACCGGTTTGGACTGGTTCACCCATTGATTCAAAACATCACCGTGCACTTTCAGTTAAAACCAATGAACACTAGAAGTGAAGCATCCTTTCCTATTACATTCCACCTCTTGTGGCATCACCGGGGCGTATGGAAACTCAAATAACATTGCATTAAAAAACACCAAATTCAAATGCGTTCAAATTCATTGTTAACACTGAAACACGGGTTTTTAATAAAATGAAAACACCAACAACGAAGAATACAGATTTGGGTTAAAAAATAAACACCACCATTCCTAAATGTATGAGCTCCCAGTGACCCGGAGATAGTATATGGTGTGCCATAATGCCATTTGGGCATGACTTCTGGGTATAAATATTGTAGCTACAGTACCAAGCAAGTCTCAAATGATGCTACGAAGGCTGTGGAAGTGCATTCTTTGGGTCCGTGTTATACTTTATTTAAGCCCCAATACAACATTTTAATTGTCATTGTACAAGTTTCCGCAGCCATATCCTAATCTGAATGAATATACTCTTTGGCAAACTTTTACTGAACCAACAAATACCTTACAGTGTACAAGGTTCTTCTCTAATGACTGTACCCACAATCCTTCTCATTCACAGTGTGTCTCATGTTATGTGATTTTAATCTAGACCGTTTATTACCAAGATATCCTGAATATAAATGGTCATTAGAGACATTATTCAGCATGAAGCTCTCCCTACATTGGAGAGAGCTATTATTTCCTTTGGTACATGGTCTGGATACAATGTTAAAACTGCAAAACAGAGCAATCGGCAAAAAAATGATTAATTTGGGATTAGTAGCTCAGTGAGTAAAGATACTGACTAGCACTGAGTTTGAAGCAGGGGAACCTGGTTCAATTCCCAACTCCTTGTGACCTTGGGCAAGTCACTTTATCTCCCTTTATCAGGCACCAAACCCATAGATTGTAAGCTCTACAGGGCAGGGACCTGTGCCTGCAAAATGTCTATGTATAAAGCGCTACCAAAACTAGCAGCGCTATACAAGAACATGTTATTATTATTAATTTGAATTACCAACAGATATAAACATGCAGTAGCCGTAGGAAAGCCTCTTCCACATTTGTGCACGTTCAATTTGACAAAATGTGAAATAAAATACAGGATTCATTTTCTAATTTGTACTCATTTGGATTTAACTGTGGCTCGCGTAATGTAAACTGCAGGTCTAGCTAATTCTAGGACGAACAATGGGTACAATTTGTCTTTCAGATGGCCTTCACAGAGCTAAAAATGGAAGAGCGCCACTGAGGTCTTTTAAGGTTCAGGCTTAGAGGATAAAAGGAATGCCTTCAAAAGAAGCCCCAGCTCCGTTTCACACTTTCATTCAGCCTGCTGCATTCCTCAGGAGGTCAAATGGCAATGTATAAGGAAACAGAAATTACTTTAAGTGGGACTCCAGCAGTGATAAAAGTCACTTTGTAAGTGTGATACGTAGGGACACCTTGTATATATATAGCCACTACACTAACTTCCAAGTCCTAAAAGGTGCAGGATATTTTTTAGAGGTGAATATTACCAATCAGTAACAATCCACAAAGGTGCAAACGTGTCTTACAATGTGTAAAACAGGGTGGAATTTTGATCCGTAATCTGAGTAGCTTTGACCCAGAAGTCATAGGGCAGACAAACACAGGAAGCTTTAAGGCAGTGTTTTTCAATGGGGGTTCCTAGAATCCCTTGGGTTCCCCGGGCATCCCTAAAAGGTTCCCTGCAATTTTCAGGTAATTTGAAAATTGTTCAGAAGAATTCAGAAGAATGTACAATGCATCTGATCTCAGACGCGCTATTAGAGAAGGTTGGGGTTCCTTACAATGTATCTGATCGCAGATGCGCTATTAGAGAAGGTTGGGGTTCCTTACAATGCATCTGATCTCAGACGCGCTATTAGAGAGGGTTGGGGTTCCTTACAATGCATCTGATCTCAGACGCGCTATTAGAGAGGGTTGGGGTTCCTTACAATGCATCTGATCTCAGATGCGCTATTAGAGAGGGTTGGGGTTCCTTACAATGCATCTGATCTCAGACACGCTATTAGAGTGGGTTAGGTTCATTGCAATGCATCTGATCTCCGACGCGTTATTAGAGAGGGTTGGGGTTCCTTACAATTCATCTGATATCAGACGCGCTATTAGAGAGGGTTGGGGTTCCGTACAATGCATCTGATCTCAGACGCGCTATTAGAGAGGGTTGGGGTTCCTTACAATACATCTGATCTCAGACACTATTAGAGAGGGTTGGGGTTCCACAGAATTTCACAATATGATTGTAGCGTTCCTTAACCAAAAAAAAAGGTTACAAAAACACTGCTTTAAAGTTTTCGACCCTCAAATAATGGTGCTGCATGTCACCATTTCATTTATTTTGTATTTATCATTCTGATCACAGCTGTACAAATTTAACAGCAGTGTTCTATTTTGGAGAAATATTAATGCATTACACATAACACAATTAACAGATGTTTCCAACACATCAAAAAGCTAAATTAAAAGTTGGGAAACTTTTGTCTCTGATAGAAAAAAAAATTTGTGGATCCTTACCACGTGCAAAATCTCTTCATGTTAAAACAAAAGCTTATGTAAGAGATCCAGCTCTAGGAATATTATTATTTACAACAGTTGTTTCCGAACCTCTCGTCAGGGATCGCTAACAGAAACGCTCCTTGGGGATAGTCAATGAATGCCCCATTCATATCCCAGTGTACACGTTACTATTCAGATGCATTGTTTTATCCATGATCGATGGTGTCGCTGGGGGGTCTTCAAGGAAAGCAAACCTCCTTTACAGAATGGGGGGCACATTCGTATTGAATCACTTTCTGATCAAGGCCCAAACGTTCCGTTTTGGATCTTCTACTTTCCTCGCTATAAACTCTCATTGGGCGGTGTAATCAACTTTGTGACTCCAAGTGTCACTTTCATATAGATCGGGAGTGGCTAACACCAGTCCTCCAGAGCCACCAACAGGCCAGGTTTTCATGATATCCCTGTTTCAGCACAGGAGCCGCTCAATCAGCGGCTCAGTCATTATGAAACAGGGATATCTTGAAAACCTGACCTGTTGGTGGCCCTGGGGGACTGGAGCTGGCCACTCCTGATATAGATGGTAGATGGTGTTTCCTGTGTCACTTATTCCCATTATGCGATAGAAAGACAAACGTAAAGCTTTCTATTGCGTCTTGGGTTTGAGTGTCCCCCAACTAGACAATTACATTCTGTAGGGGCCAAACCTCCGACCCCAGGCAAGTATAAAGGTCACAGGGTCTCGGCTAACGTTATAATAAACAGTGTTACCAACTTGGTAACTCAGCTAACAGTTTCCCCTACCGGGTGATGCTGATGTTTTAAAGATTCTTCATTCTATTGTTGGTGGTTTAGGCATATTGCATCCAAATATCTCCAGCATTCTAATCCTGAATCAATGGTCAGCAAAACATAGAATATAGTAATAATAATAATAATAATATATCTTATACTATATTAGTGAAAGCACTGTATGTTTGCCTGCCTGCCTGCCTGCCTGCCTGCCTGCCTGCCTGGATGTCCGGTGTCCCTAGGGGAAATCTCATTGGTCCCTTGGGCCGCCCCCGCACACCTCTCATTGGCCTGAGGCGGAGTGACGGGCCAAAGGGGACACACACACACACACACACCTCTCTGTCCTCTCCCCCCCCCCATCACACACACCTCCCTCTCCACTCACCTCCCTCCACCTCCCGCTCCACTCACCTCCCTCCCGCTCAACTCCCTCCACCTCCCGCTCCATTCACCTCCCTCTCCATTCACCTCCCTCTCCATTCACCTCCCTCCCGCTCAACTCCCTCCCCGGCGCAGGGACAGGCAGTGGGCAGGGCAGCCTGCCGCTGCCTCCACTCACCTCCCGCTCCCTCCACCCACCTCCCGCTCCCTCCACTCACCTCCCCTCACCTCCCGCTCACCTCCCTGGCGCGGGGACAGGCATTGGCCAGGGCAGCCTACCGCTGCCACGCGGCACCTAACCTCCCTCCCGCTCAACTCCCTCCCCGGCGCGGGGACAGGCAGTGGGCAGGGCAGCTTGCCGCTGCCTCCACTCACCTCCCGCTGCCTCCACTCACCTCCCGCTCCCTCCACCCACCTCCCGCTCCCTCCACCCACCTCCCGCTCCCTCCACTCACCTCCCCTCACCTCCCGCTCACCTCCCCTCACCTCCCGCTCACCTCCCCTCACCTCCCGCTCACCTCCCTGGCGCGGGGACAGGCATTGGCCAGGGCAGCCTACCGCTGCCACGCGGCACCTAAGATGGCGGCGGAAGGAAGGACCCCTTCCTCCCTCGCGGACTAAATAACATGGCGGCGGCCAGAAGGAGAGGTGAGTGTGTGTGAGTGTGTGTGAGTGTGTGAGTGAGTGAGTGAGTGTGTGTCTGTGTCTGTGTCTATGTGTGTGTGTGTCACAGCGTGACAGTGTGTGTGTGGGACACTGTGTGTGTGTCTGTGTGCGTGTGTGTGTGTGTGTCTGTTACACTGTGTCTCAGACACTGTAGAGTGGGGACCGGAGCTACACATGGGGGGTGGGGGGGGGGGGGGGGTCAGGAGCGGAGAAAGATACAGGGGGAGTGGAGAGGAGGGACCCGTCAATTTAAACCAAACCAACCCCCCTCCTGTCCACTGCCCCCCCCTCCTGTCCACTGCCCCCCCCCTCCTGTCCACTGTCACCCCCCTCCTGTCCACTGTCACCCCCCTCCTGTCCACTCTCCCCCCCCTCCTGTCCACTCTCCCCCCCTCCTGGCCACTGTCACCCCCCCTCCTGTCCACTGTCACCCCCCCTCCTGTCCACTCTCCCCCCCCTGTCCACTCTCCCCCCCCTCCTGTCCACTGTCACCCTCCCCTCCTGTCCACTCTCCCCCCCCCGTCCACTCTCCCCCCCCTCCTGTCCACTCTCCCCCCCCTCCTGTCCACTCTCCCCCCTGTCCACTCTCCCCCCCTCCTGTCCACTCTCCCTCCCTCCCATCCCCTCCAAATAGTCACCTATTGTTCCACCATTTATAAATAATACTACCTATTACGCATTTACATCCCGGGCAACGCCGGGTCTCTCAGCTAGTATATATATATATATATATATATATATAACATGGTCATGTTTTGAAATGATTGAAAATACTGAAGTTATCTGATTTTCATTGCCGTATATTTTCCTGTTTAAAGTATCACTGGCTAATCCTGTGCTATGTGGGATTGTACCAGCCAAGGATATTGCCTTGTATTTGACGTTACAATGTAATAAAGCCGGGGGTTGGCAACTTCCGTCCTCAAGGGCTACCAACAAGTCAGATTTTCAGGATATCCCTGCTTCAGCACATGTGGCTCATTCAGTCCTTGCTTCAGCGCAGGTGGCTCAATCAGTGGCTCAGTCTTTGATTGAGCCACCTGTGCTGAAGCAGGGATCTCCTTAAAACCTGACCTGTTGGTCGCCCTTGACGACTGGAGTCGCCCACCCCTGTACTAAAGGGTTACGTGGATGGTCAGCTTGGACCAGCAGGTTTAATATGGGCAATTTTCAGAGCTTCAGGGAAAAAGGGATCCCGGGGTTTAAAAATGCAGATGTCCGTAATCAGTACCACTTTATACTGTTGCATGTTGAATGGAAGGGTTGGAGGCTAAGGCGTGTAATAAAGTGCGTGCACTGCCGTGCCCACGCACGTCAATTACAATTGGCTGTGTTAGCCAGACGTTTGTATACTTGGGACGCGCGCTCACGGCCGTGAGCGGTGGCGCAGCAGACCAGGGAAAATACAATAACATTGTATATTCGCGCTGCTGCCCCGCCGCGAGCCAATCACAGCGCGGCCTAACGCTGCGACGTCAGAGTCACGCCCACTAGCCACGCGCGTCCCTAGTTGCACCCCAGCAACTAAACGCGCACGCACAACGCCGGGCGCCCGCACGCCCAGCAGCGAGGACTATATAACAAGCCTAACACAAGGGAGCCCTCGGAGATTGTGGATGCTCTGCATAAAACAAACTAAGGGCCTCATGCAGAGAGCAGCGCTATGAACAATCTCGCCATTTTCCGGCGAAAATCGCGCTAAAAACAGCCGAAAATGGCGAGTTTGGAAAAAAGCGCCATTTTTTTTTCTTTTTCAAAATCTCGCCGCGCGGCTGGCGAGAACCTACATCTTGCCAGTTTTAAAACTCTCTTAATGCAGAGAGCCGCGAACGGCATCTAGCGGCTGTTCGCGCCAAGAAAATGGCGCGATTTGCTAGTATTTGCCTCGCCAAGAAAAGTTGGCAATTACATGGAGCTCGCCGCCTATAGGAAAGGGGAAAAAAAATGCGCGATTTTTTTTAAACACATTTCTACAGCGCGCATCTCTCCAATTCTAACTCGCCACACGCATTAATGCCAAACATTGCAGAATTCGCACATTTCTGCATATGGAGAATAAAACTCTCCAAAAAAGCTACTTTTTATTAAACTCTCCAATTTTAAAATTCGCTGCTCTCTGCATGAGGCCCTTAATCTGTCACGTCAAAAAAAACTTCCTATCACAAATGTAACGTCCTAACTTAGGGCACATGAATTGTATTGCAAATGTTAAATGAAGTCTGCACATCTTGTGTGAGCGGGGGGTCGAAATGACTTTGTTTTTGTATATTTGAGCACTTTGTCTGAGCTTCTTCTTTTTTTTTTTTTCTCCTATTGCTGGCGATTCATCTTTGAAGCGTCTCCTCTGCAGTACGCTGAAGCGTCTCCTCTGCAGTACGCTGAAGCGGCTGTGTTCTGCTCCCGTGGAGGGAGAGCCACGTCAGCAGGAAACCCTGCTGACTGCCAGGTCACATTCATAGCTGTCTGGAGCAGTCGGCATGTGGCAGGGTCCAGTTCTCTGGTTAAGCACACGCAGGGCTCCGAGCCTGGAAAATAGTGGAGCCTGGAAGCCGGCACACGAGCTCCGATTAAGATTCACCATCTCAAGTTTAGGCTCCGCTCTTTCAAGCTCTGACGGGTGTGTTTTCCTGAACCCTTTCATTGCCGGAGAGAGGCCTGCGACACATGGGTTATGGATGTGGCTGGAAATAAAGTTAGGCCATTTCTTCTAAGCCGCTTGCCCCTAAAAGCCGCCGTTGCAGAATGTTCTTGGTGTATAGAAGGAGCAATCCATGCAATTTCCTGCATATTTTTTTTTAAATATATTTAAATAAATCCATTCTGTAGTATTGTATAATACTTACTACATTTTTATTTTATTTTTTAAATTCAAACCTTTGTGCCATTTTTAACGAGTTTTAATATACTGAGAATCCTTTGATTTCTATAGCAGTTTTTAGACCACCTCCTCAGCAGCGCAAGATCTTTGCAACACTTTCCTGTTTGTGGTAATTTGTTGCCAATGTTTCCAGCAGTTTCAGCTGCAAACTGTAACAATAGATAATGTTACCTTAGGCAGCGCTTATAGTGCCGGCGACGGTGACGTCGCCCGAAAACAAATACATTGCCTCCGTCACGGAAACTGAAAGCCGGCAAAATTGGATTATTCAAGGGCTGTCCCGTCACGTGACGGCCCTTGAACAAATCAAATTGCCAGAATCCCGCGACCCCGCCGCCCGGCGGAACATAACTTTCGCCGGTGGCGACGGCAACGTCACCCGCCGTGTCGCCATCATAGGCACGGCCTTAGTAATATACAATACCATTGTAGCTGCTGAGTTACACTGATTGAAGGATTGATTGAAACTGCAAGGCGGCCATTTAGTGAACCCTGGGAAGCAGGATCATTGCTGATCAATCACCTGAGAACTACTAATTGATCGTTAGTTTAGGTAATTAGTTTTCAATAAAAGTAATCAAAGGCTGCATATATTAAAACAAAAACAAAAAGCTAATGGTTTTATATTAAAGTGGTGCTTGGATTGCCTCCTTAATGCCTTTGGGATGTCACCTGCAGGTATAAAAGTAAATTAAAACCTACCTTAAGTAACTCTGTCCCTGAAGGTTAATAAAAAGGTAATGTTAGTTTCAACAATGTAATTTTAATTGCACAGTAACGTCCCAATTACCCGCTACTCTTCCCACAATTGCTTTCATGGCAAAAGCAGCCATACAGACTGACGTTGTTATTTAATGTACGTTATACTACAGTACGCACGCGCTTGGATAATGCATATCCGACCATCCTGCATGAGGCATTTCGTACTCAGTGAATTAACAGAGCAATGTCCATGCCTTAGGCCGCCGCGCTCATGGTGGCGGTGTGGGAGCGGGCTACCGTGAGCGCCACGCACTCCTGTAGCCCCAGCGATCTGTGCACTTGGCTGCAGGAGATTGGGGAGGCGATCGGAGGCCATGTGTGGGCGCGGCGGATGGGTCACGAAGATGACTTGCCGTCATTTGGCTGAACCAGCTCACGTGACGCTGACGTCACGTGACTGTAGCCCGAAATTACTCATTTACTTGTCTGGCCAAAATGTAGCAGCGTCGCACGCTACAGCGCCGCCAGGGGCAGTGGGCACTTGAGGAACTGCAATTGGAAAACAGATAAGAGTCACGGACGTATGCGCGCACGTAGGCGCTGCCACCACCATGAGCGCAGCCTTACAGCAGGAGTGCTCAACTCCAGTCCTAAGGTCCCCCTCTCCCCAACAGGTCAGGTTTTCAATATATCCCAGCATCAGCACAGGTGGCTCAATCAGAGGCCGAGTCTGCGACTGAGCCACTGATTGCGCCACCTGTGCTGAAGCAGGGACTGATTGAGCCACCTGAGCAGAAGCAGGGTTATCCTGAAAACCTGACCTGTTGGGGGGGATGGCGGGCTTGAGGACTGGAGTTGAGCCCCCCTGCCTTAAAGAACCACAATAACCAGGCTCTCGCCGTGAGCATTGTTTTTACAAAGCACCGCAAACATGGCGAGCGCTAAGTAAAAACGTTTGCTACACTTTTCTCCTTCGAGACGTAAATAAATGTTGTTTATCTGAAGTTTAAAAGGAGGTTTTGTACAAGAGCTGCAGTTATGAAGAGAATTGAGAAGACAATTAGATGGGACTTTTTCCCTTGTAAAAATACTTTACAGAAAACGATTTCCCCTATTACGCAAGCACATCTGGTACGGGTAACGTCGTGCTACATTGAACTATTTGACTTCCTCCGAAGATCCAAACTGCCCCGGCACACGTCTAACTCAAAGGCAATACACATACAAAACAAACTGACTCATCCATGCACAGACAATGTAACTCTCCTGAAATGGGATGTTACGAGTCAGAGTACATGCAATGGAGCCGTAAATAGAATTTGCACAGAAGAATTACGTAGAAGTCAATAGTACTTGAATATTGACCGGACATAGACTACAAGTGCAGTCAAAAAAAGGCCAAATCCTTGTGATGCCGATACAGTTGGATAATCAGGCTCCTGAATATCACCACAGTGTCTCTCATTAATATAGAAGAAATGGGCTACTTTAATGCTGACAGAGAGAGGGTAAGATTGAAAATAGTGTGGCCAGCATGTGCAACATCCAGGGTACCGATGCTGCTTTTTCAACTGCAGGTTCCATACAGAACACTTGTTGAATTGCCATTAAAAAGTAGCTGTCCTTTCAAACAACCGCAGGGGGAGGCACGAAACATGTTAAGAGTTTCCCTCCCTTCATCTTGCTATGGATTTGTGTCAATAAATATATATATATATAGACCATACGATACCGGTTGCAACACGACATCAAGGGACAGCACGCAGGTAAGTAAATTATACATTTTCTATATTTGATAGAAGACACAAAAACCGACGTTTCGGTCCCCCAGTGGGACCTTTCTCAAGGTCAAGATTTTTTTGCTCTCCAGCCTCTCTTTGGCATTTGCAGTGCACCGCCATCTTTTCCACATTCCCCCCCACGCAGCAGGAGCGCGCCAAGGGAACTTCCAGTGACAGGGATCCCGTGAGTAATGTGTGACGCTCAGCTGGGGCGGTTACTGGATTATCTACGACCTGGGATATTTTATTGCACAGGATCTAGGCTCTAGGGCTGTATTTGTGGGGGGCGGGTGTATGTCACAGGAGATCGCTATGACAGCGGTCTGCTCTTTCCGATACGGACCAGCCATGAAACAAGGTCTCATTTTTGAGAATATCTTATTCTCATTAGATTATTGACACAACATACTCATGAATCTGATTTATTTACAACTCTAGGGCAATGGAAGATGTTCCACATGTTTACATGAAGTACACAGCTATACGCGCAATAAACAGCTATTTCCGAAGAGGTTTTTGAAGCACCGATATTGGAACTAATCCTATTTTTCGTGGTGGATGGTGTAGACGCAATTTTAAAACATTTAAGGTATACATATTCCATATGGCATAAGGACAGAGGAGTTCAACACACCCGATCTCACATTCATTTTTTTGTACTTCATGCTCCCTTGTACAATCAAAAATCAAACATTGGTCATGGAAATGCTTTTCTGAGCACAGGTTCTACAGATTGGCAGGTGAAGCAGCTGTGACGGACTGATAAAGTAGGTCATAAATGCTGCAGCGCTAACAAATATAGTAAATAACAAAACAAATGTAATACTAACTATATTTCACATAGCTTTTCTCCCGATGGCACTCAAGGCGCGTCACAATTACAGTATAGCGCGCGATACGCAGCACATAGGAATGTTACAGACACATCTTTGACGAAGCCCCATAGGGGTGAAACGCGTTAGAGCGCACAGGGGGGTCTTTCCCTCTTTATATCCCATTTTGCTCATGGTTTAAATAAAGGTATATTTTAGCGCAGTCCAGCCTCATCATCTTTTTGCTAGCAGTGCCCGCTGATCCACTCCCTTCACTGAGAGGTTCTTCGTACAGTCACTGCTCTTTAGAGCTTCCAATCTATGATAATGGTGCCTAAAGGCACAGGGAGATAAGGTGACTCCCCAAGGTCACAAGGAGCTGACACCGGGAATTGAACCATGTTCCCCTGATTGAAACTCAACTGTTGTTGCTTACAGAGTCAGTGTTACTCGCTGAGCTGCTCCTTCTCCCTTAGTTACTAGCCAAGTTGACAAAAGTCCAAGGAAGAACCAAAACATTTGATTCTTTTGTGTCCTGGCATGAGCGTCAGCGAGCGTGCTTGTGAGGCGGGTGGGAGGTGGGGCTAGCGCGCCACGTCACGGCGCCGACGTCACGGAGTGCCATTGGCTTTTGCCGGTCACGTGACCGGCCCTCCGCTTCCCTCAGCGCGAAAAATTAAATGAATCTGTCGGCTGCAATTCCACACACCTCCGCACGCCTGCGGAAACGTGCGGAAGCGTCTACCAAAGCCCCACACATGCCGGATGCAGGAGGTAAGTTTCCTGGCTCAGCGCGGCTCAGCGCTGTATTTTGTACCATGGCCCACGGCCTAAGACACAATAAAACATCTTTTAATACATGGGGGACCTTGGCGAGACTCATAGCTGTACAGGAAATGGGTCTGAGATATCTGGGCTCGAAAACCAGGAGTCTGGGGGACACTGGGAAGCCCCGGTGTAACTCACTCCGTGTACTGGCAAATCACGCCTGCTCGCTGGGGAGAATTAGGGGAATATCGGTAGCTCCGGCCCCCGAACTCCTGCACACAAAAGGATTGCATTTCTACCCAAATATCCCTCCTAAAACGCACACACAGAAAGTTTCATGAGTCTGGGACACAGGGAACATGAAAAGTGGAAAAGCAGGGGTCACTTTTACATGCAATGATACCTGGTGCTAGGTAGCTGCCAGGGACCCACTCACCCCACGGGTAACCAGGTGGGCTTAACCTTAATTCTGGAGCCTGTTACCCTTGCCCGTCACACACCTCTCTCATTTACCTTATAGAACAGTCAGAAAACAGATAGCTTTTTTTTTTTTTTTTTGCTCCCACATTAAACAATGGAAATGAAACACAAATCTTGAAAGGTTGCAAAAAGTCGGGAAAGTCTGCGACGCCCGCCATTTCCCAGCAGGAAAACGCGTGCGTCGCGCCCCGGCCGCAGATACGCGCCGGTGGCGAAGGGGTTAGATAAGGTGACCCACTGTTTGAAAGAGATTGGTGCGCAGAAACCGACTTGGCACATGTGCCTGGAATAAAGCGAGGACTTGGCCTGAGAAACCCGCACTGCACAGCTTGGAAAATAGGAGATAACAAATTGCATGAATAAATGTGGACAGGTCAAGAAGGATAATTATAGCAGCAGATCCAGAGCCCAGAAGAGGAAAGTGTTTTGCTACTAAAAATGAGAGCAGCTTTGCTAATATGACCATACGTTCATATTTAAAAGCAGCAAACCCACCTTACCCACATCCCTTTAATATAGGTGGGAGTTGGGGGGAGGGTCTTTAGGGCTGGACCACTTTTATCTTGAGATAGTTTATTTATCGCTTTTGTCCAGGGCATTGTACATTAGTTTGCACAGTGTTTTTGGTGACTGAGGCACAGGGAGATAAAGTGACTTGCTCAAGGTCACAGGGTGCTCATCCTTGGTTCTCAAACCTCAACCAGGTTCTTCTGCCTCAAACTCAGTGGCACTGTTGATAGAGCCCGGGTCTTTACTCACTGAGCCGTTCCGCCTACTTATTGGAGACGGTGTCTCCGGTACATTGCAGTTGGTTCATGTGACGTAGGAGATTTAAATCGCCATTTTTTTTTGCCGCGGAATGTACCGGCAGCACATCTCCCCCTAAGTATCTCGGGGAGCAGGGTGTCCCCAGAGCTGAAATTACTGAGGTTCAGCTCCGTGGAACCCCTGCTTCCCACCTCTGTAAAAAAAATGAAAACAAGATCATGGCAAAAAACATATGTAGTACTTCAGATAAATTGCAAGCAGGTTCTGGGATACAGTATTCTTTTACTGTATTTAGTCAATTGCACGGACAGTGCTACATCCCAACAAATGCAGAATCAAACCCGGAGCCAACAGTCACATTTTAATACATTATTTTAGGGGTTTTAAAGGTTCAGTCCAAGTAGCATTTTTTTGTTTAAAGCTGCAGTCCAAGCAATATCCTACGTGTGTTTTTTTTTTTAATAAATCAGTTCTGTACTGTGAGAAAATGCTTGTAGCATTTAAAAAAAATGAAAAAAAAAACAATTTTAAAGACATTTTTAATGTATTATAATGTAACAAGCATTTTTGTTCCTATACAGGGTAGCAACCATTTACAAAGTCACATCCCCTTCCCCTTCTGAAACAGCATCACCTTTTTGAGCCCTGCCATCTCTCTAGCAGTGAACCAATTGAATCTAGTGCCTGCCTGGTCACATGATCCTCACAGAATTTTGCAGCAGAAAAGGACCCAAGATGCATTTAGTGAACCCCGAGCTGAATCTTTCTCCGATCAATCACATGACAACGGATCGATTGGCAACTTAGCTAATCACTTGTCAGTGTGTAGATTATATTGATGCACATATTGAATGAAATGTTTTATTTTTTTAAACAACAGCTTTAACTGCAGCTTTAATAGGATTGAAGCTGGGGTCTCCGGAGCTGAACTGTGTTAATATCAGCTCCGGGGACCCCTTGCTCCACGAGATACTTACCCCCATAGGGGGTGCCGGTAGCAGCTCCGGCTTTGCTAGTTGGGGGTTCTTGTAATGGCGACTTAAATGTCCCGCGTCACATGGGCCAATAGGAAGCCGTGACGTCATCCCTTGCGGTTTCCTATTGGCCTGCGTGGCTAGGACCTTTAAACTTTGCAGAAATATCGGCACCCCCTATGGAGGCAAGTGTCGCAGGAGGCAGGTGGTCCCCGTGGCTGAAATGAATATGATTCTGCTCCAGAGACCTCCTGCTTCAAACCTATTTAAAAAAAATTTTTTAAATAAGATATGCATAGCTTGGACTGTAAACTGCGCAGTTTGATGTCAGGATCTGCGTGCCGCAAACACTGATCATATCTTCATTTGTCATTTGATAGCATCTTGAGAAAATCTGGGAGGTCTGGAGTACAGTGTACGAAGAGATGAGTCTTACTTACTGGAAATGTAGCTCTGAGGCCAGATGTCCTCTTCCTTAGTAAAAGACATATTTATCACATAATTGATGCTATCCTATCTATGTGGAGGGGCCCCGAGAAAAGTACACAGCTCTTCAAATTCTTTCCATCCATTAAGTAGGCCATAAACCTAATGTCGTCTCCAGTCTGAAGCGTCTCACACTGATTGAGACTTGTGCTCTGGGGGGTGTTTTAAACCTCAGTTATTTGGAGGATCTAGAACAGGGGTGGGCAACGCCAGTCTGCAAGGGCCACCAACAGGTCAGGTTTTCAGGATATCCCTGCTTCCGCACAGGTGGCTCAATCAGTCCCTGCTACGGCACAGGTGGCTCAGCCATCGACTGAGCCACTGATTGAGCCACCTGTGCTGAAGCATGGTATCCTGAAAACCTGAGCTGTTGGTGGCCCTTGAGCACTTGGAGTTGCCCACACCTGCTCTAGAAGCTTGAATATCACACATTAAAAAGGAGTTATTGGTGGACACTTCATTGCACTCAAAAATACACAAGTCAGATTAGCAGTTGCAACCTTTGCCAGCGATGGGTCGTTCTTACCTTGAATGCACTGCAGTGTTCCGTCCTCTGCTCTGATCGTGAAGGTCTCACCTGGGTTAACCTGAACTAGAATGACCTGTCAAAATAAGATAACAATATTTCAAAACACTGTAACATCTGGTTTCCATACTGAAGTGAGGATATGATCTAACTGCATGACCTCACACTTTAAACAAAATTCACCGGGACACATTTAACGCCGTGATCCAAGGCTGCACACACGCAGACTCCTATTCCAAATCTTCCGGGATACTTTGTAGCTTATTTGAAAGATTTGATGCACACCCTAAAATAGCTGAATTCGTACCCTGGCCTCAACCATAATTACGTTATTGCAATTGCTATTTAAGAGCTCTAAGTCCCAATTAAGAGCGAACAATGCTATTTTTATATAAAGAACGTCAACAGTTATATTTTGGGTCACTGAGAAAACTTTAGCAAATGTTGGGTTACAGCCGTTTAACAGTGACAAGAGCAGATGGATTTAGAAATGATAAAATTAGATCGTCCCTCTTTGCCTCTGCATAAAAAAAAGAAAAGATTGAAATACATTTATTATGAGCTGCACATCCTCAGAAGCGGAAGTATAAAATGACTTGCCAAAAAAAAAAAAAATCTCATGGCAAAAGCTTAAATGGAGATTATGAAGCAGATATGGGGACCCTATTTGGCAATGCTCGTCACACACAGAATAACAATAAATATCTGCCAAGAGGGCCAGCCAAATTGTACGACAAGGGCAAACATGACCTTATTTATGAATGGTGACTAGCGATCGGCGAAGCCGGCGAAATACGTTTCCCGGATTTTTGCTGATGTGACCCCCCAAAATCCGGTTTGTCGTGTAAAATCCGCCAGCGGATTTGCGCGGTTTCAATTCACGCGGATTCATCAAAATCCGCCATTGGATACAACCCGCTGACGGATTTGTAGAATCCAATCCAGGGATTCAGCGATCCGCTGGCGGTTTCTTAAGAATCGGCTAACGGATCGCCGAATCCGGGGATTAGACCCTACCAATGCGTCGCCGGGTTGAGGAATCCGTGGAGTGCATTGGTAATAGTAACAAAAAATCCGCAACACGCGCTTCGCCCTTTTTGAGATTGATCCGCTGAAATCCACGGACCAAAGGAACCGGCCAATCCGCTGCGGATCCATATTCGCCGAAACATTCGCCCGTCTCTATAATGGTAACACCATTTCATCGATTCATGATATAAAGCTGTGTGGCTCTGACTAAGTTAGGCCCCAATAGCCATCTCCTGCAGACTGAACAAAGAACCCACACTATATACAGGAAGAATAAGGCCACAGCCTTTACTTATTGCACAACTTAAATGATTTGCTATCCCAGACTGGTCCATACTGTGTTGAGAACCCGAAGCGTTCCTGTGGCTCGTGACTCTCACTACGTACGGACAACTGCCAGAGCTGACGTAAAGCATCGCCCACCTGGCAGGAGGTCCCAACCCGGGCAGGTCACCCATTACTAACAGGGTGTCGTGCCCAAGCTTACTCAGTCTGTGTAATTATGCCCCCACCTACCCACCACGCAGTTACACAAAACAAACAAAGGTAAGTGACTATTTCTAAACATAACGCAATCATCGTTAGAATTACCACATAATAACGCAGAGGAACGCGAACCAATAAAGCAGAAATTTCCCAGCGAGCATTTTATTTCCAGTTATTGCATTGTTGACAAGCACCATATCTTTACTTAATAATTGTAATGCTTTGTTTCCGCAGCACAAACACTGTATGTGCTCATATTAAAGAGGTGACCAAGGTAAAACACACAGGGAAAGCAGCACACTTACAAACCGGTTTATATGAACTCCAAATTTGTGTTTTGATTTGTGGCAATAATGTAAACTTCCAGAGCAGGGGAGGCCAACTCCTGTCCTCAAGGGCTACCAACAGGCCAGGTATTAGGGATATCCCTGCTTCAGCACAGGTGAGCCACTGATTGAGCCACCTGTGCTGAAGCAGCGATATCCTGAGAACCTCACGTTGGTGGCCCTTGAGGACAGGCATTGGCCACCCCTGCTCAAGGCAGGGGGGCACAGCCTTTCCCCACTGCGCCCCCCCTTGCCTGCTTCTCTCCCTGCTCGTGCCCTCCCTTACCTTGTCTCCTGGCGTCAAATGACGTCGCTGGGCCACGTGACGCCGCGTTGCCGAAGACAAAGGCGATTATAGTCGCAGAGGCCTCACGTGATCCCACGGCATTCAATTTAAATGCCTTGGGAAATAGCGCGGGGACCTCTGCAACCGCCGCACACCCTATGAAAAATTTCGCACCCCCCCTCTGGGGGGCACCCTCGGGCACCCTCCAGCTTACACACCCCTGCTATATGGTACATTTAAAAAAAACATGTTGATATGCTTCCCATCATATTGTAGGAAGACATTAAGAATGTTCTCCTTAGTGACAAGTTCTGAGGCCTAAGCACATGTACGTCAACATTTAAATCCAATGACATTTAAATACAATTGCACATTTTTCTTTATCCACCAAAATAAATTACTTTGCGTTTTCACATTCCGGAAAATGTATTGCTGCCGTGTTTTTGTGGCAACCAGATTGTAATCGAGGCCGGTCGGCCACCTCACATAACCGTCACCCCCTCCCCTCAACCCACCCTCCCCCCATCCCATCCTACTGCTGTGTATCATCTGACATTCAATGCAAAAGATATCCGTGGGTGACCAATCATTTCAATGACACCCAGATGTCACCGGCGGAAGGTAGCCTTGCAAAGTTACCTCCCCCGTCACTACTTCAAAGTGGTTATTTAACCAGTAAAAAATGGTCTACCGACATTCCCTTGACAACAGACGTTGTTGAGACAGCATTAGACCTGATATCACATAGGCCAGCAGGATGAGTCAGACTCTGGCAGACTCGGTGGCACTTCCCTTTCTGCATCACGCATGTCATTCAAACTGAACAGCCGACATCATCAATGCTTCAAGTCATCTTAAATATAGAACACGAAATGTAGAGTCCCCACACAGTCCGGCTTTCACAAAGGGGGGCTTTACTCTCACGCCGTTTCCAACACCGGAAGTCAGTAGACTGAAAATCGGTGTGACATTTTTTCCAAGACTTACTGAAAAAAAAAAGTATTGATGCCGAGTATTGAGTGATATGAAAAGAAATATAGGTAGAAATAGGAAAAAGTAACTATACTATCAAAACCTATAACTGTGCCACTTGGTCAAAGAATTTAAAGATTTAAAGGAACAATACTAAATGTCCCCCTTTTTTCCCCCTTCATATGTAAAGCGTGTGACAATGTATCATTCTACATTCTTACCTAAACTGGCAAAACGTTTGGTGCTCCTGTTATAAATCTGCCAAAATTCTGATAGTGTGCCTAACGAAATGGCCGCCTCTCAGTTTCAATCAATCCTTCAGTCAGTGTATTACTAAGGTAACATTATCTATTGTTACAGTTTGCAGCTCAAACTGCTGGGAACACTGGAAACAAATGATCCCAAACAGGAAAGTGTTGCCAAGATCTTGCACTGCTGGGGAGGTGTGCTGAAGGGGTGCAGGGGTGCCCACACTTTTGCAAGGCGGGTGCCGCGCTTACAAAGTCCCCGCTCTCTTCCCCACAATATTTCATTTGATTGGCGGGGGATAGCGTGAGGCCTCCGCAATTACCTCTTACCTGCTCTCCGGCATCTCCTGACACGCGTCGCCATGACAACGCGGCATTGAACGGCAAGGCATTGCCGTGGCGACTTGACATCACACGACAACGCAATGTCGCATTGACATGACAGCACAACGTCACAGATAGGGATGCCGGTGGGCAGGGAGGTGGAGGGGGGTGGCGCAAACAGAGGGGAGAGCACGACTTTAAAAGTTTTATAGAACTCAAAGGATGCATTAAAATTCATTAAAATGGAATTAAGAGAAAATTACAATTTTTTTTAAATACCATTAGCTAATACTACAGAACTGATTTATTTAAAAAAAAATTAAGTTCTCCCATGTTTTTCTGCTTTAAAGCTTGTTAACAAATAAGGTTCACTGCGTGCTGTAACCCCACCACGTATTCCTCCGCCTTCAGGAAGATATAGTTGCAATAATTTGTTTTTGATTCCATAGGGGTAATGGGTTAAATCACAAAGCTGTTAATAGTGATAGTAACTTGGCAACTTATATGAGATTTTGGAAGCCAATCAAGACTATAAACCATTCAACGATGAGTGGAATCATTTATCAGAGTCTCCCGGCACAAAAAAAAACGGGGGGAAACTGGTACAAAAATACTGCACCATATTTACCAAATAAGAAAATCTGGTTGGTTTCAATATGAATGTTTTTCCTTATTAAATCTGGTGCAGTTATTTGGCTCTGATTTGTGCAGCAGGGAAACTTTGATAAAAAAGAAAAGAAAAAACTCATCCATATTTAAAAGCAGAATATCCTTGAGAATTCCAGGCATGAAAATCTTCCATTCTGGAGCAAAGACAACAGTCAAATCCTCTAATGAAAAAAGCATGTTCTATCCTCCGTAAAACACACGATAGAAAGACAAGAAATGTTTTAATGATTGCCGCGTTCCCTGCAAACTGTAAGTGAAAACATACCACAGCCTTTCCAAATAACACAAGCGTGTAGGCACAAACAAAACACAGTGTTCTTTGCTCTATTGGGTCCTTTTAAAGAAACCATTAGATCAGTGTTCATAGAAAGCCAACTTTAAAATCTTAATGGCATCAAATCCTAGAAGCCACACGTTGTATAGAGTGAATATTTATAGTGGTTGATGGAAGAACTAGAGAGATGCAATGAGATCTGATAAGATTGACTACACGGGCAAAACAACAATTATACAGAATACAGCTCAACCCCGCTATAACGCGATCTGTTACAACACGAATCCGCTTGTAACGCGATGCAAGCGTGGCTCCCAATTTTCGGATTTAGGAATACTTTACAACACGATTATTGGTATCTTAAATACTTTATTGTACAATGCATACAATTGTGCATTATTTCTAACGCGATCCGCTTATAACGCGATGTGATTCTCTGGACCCCAAGCACAGCGTTATAAGGGGGTTGAGCTGTATTTGTTAGTATGTAATGCTGTCCCTCATGATAATATAGAATAAACAGACCACAGAGCTTAAAAATGGTCAATTAAGTTTTGCATAAGAAAGCATAAAACAACGGAATTTAGCATGTTCAATCTTGGCCTTAAAAGTAAATATCTCCATTGGCAGAAAAAGTAATACAGCTCAACCCCGTTATAGCGCGGTCCGTTACAGCGCGAATCCTCTTATAACGTGGTGCAAGCGTGGCTCCCACTTTACTTATTTATGAATACTTTACAACACGATTATAGGTATCTTAAATACTTTATTGTACAACGCATACAATTGAACATTATTTCTAACGCGATCCGCTTATAGTGCGATGTGATTCTTTGGACCCCAAGCACAGCGTTATAAATGGGTTGAGCTGTACCAGACTGCATTAAGGCTCGTATTCGCTAAGCAGTGCTATGCTACACCATGTAGCACCAGGCGACTCCTTGACAGACCGTTGAAAGTAGTAATCCACCCTATCCAAATTAGTTGGGTTTTTTTTTTTTACATTAGCTTTTTCTTTTTTTGCCTATAAACGTAACAGGATTTACCATTTTTCTAGCACCCTGCTATGACTAAACCAGGGGGGGGGGGGGCAACTCCAGTCCTTAAAACCCAGCAACAGGTCAGGTTTTCAGGATAACACAGCTTCAGCCCAGGTGGCTCAATCAGAGGCTCGGTGAGCGACTATAGTATGTGCATTGAACCCCTTTCTGGGGACAATTAATCCGAGCCGTGTGGCTGGAAAACTCTAAAACCATCCCAGGTTCCCAAAGGAAAAGCCTCCCTTTTTATTATAAATGTTTGAGTTTACCATGAGAGGTTTTTTTTTAATTATTTGTTTTCTTTACCCCGATTTCTTTTTCACTAGGTTAATGGAACTAAACGTAAAAAAAAAAAAAATAATCAAAAACATACCTTTAGGTTATCAATTGTTCATGGCATCTATCTATATTTCCTAAGCCAGAAGATGTCTTGTGACATAGAAACACTTAGCAAAGATGTCCCACATGTCAGTGTGAATTCCGGCAGTATCTCTGACCGTTCTCACTCACTGAATGTGTCTCTCTCTTTATCATTCATCAAAAATATATAAAGTGACTTAACAGAGTTTTGTTGATCTGGACAGAGGATTGAAAACGTATTTAAACTGCTTTCAGTTGTCTGATGGATATATTTTGTAAAGGCATAAAAGGAGATTTACTGTATTACTTTGATCCTAGAGAGTTCTATACCTGTATTGGCCTTACCTACTAGGATGTGTCACATGAGAGTTAGAATGACTAGAATAAGATGACGCAAAACAGCCGACAGATGTCCCCAAGCAAAAGTGGGTCACGACTTACAAACTTCTTGTGGTCAATTTCATAGCAGGTTTAATGTGACGAACAGCACAAGCAGATACAACGTTTCGGGGTCCTGTCTGGACCTTACTTCAGGGAGGGCCGGGAACATTGTATCTGCTTCTGCTGTATGTCACATAAAACCTGCTATGAAATTAACCACAGGAAGTTTGGAACTAGTGATCTACTTTTTCTTGGGGACAGCTGTCAGCTGTTTTGCTTATTGGATATGTGTTGGCTACACAGACAGTTTCTGTTCCTCTCCACTCACCATTTTGTCTTGTACTATGATTACGGAATTAATCCATTCCTCCTCCAACACAGGATGGCCTGCAGTACGTAAAGTGAGTCATACACAAGATTATAGTCTACAATGTAATTTGTACTGTGATGGGGCTTACCTATAGGAAGCAGCAAGGCAGAACTAGCAATATAAGTTAGCCATATCTCAGTGGAAGGTTAATTTCACATCAATGACCCTTTTTGTTGCGTTATGTAGTTCTTTAGAATAAATAGATATTATGTACTTCTCATCATCCCTTGATGTATGGCATGTGTTTTTCAAAAATAAGAAACAGATGATGTGGAGACTAAGACTTCTCCCTGTTTTATGCTTCCAATATTGCTTTGGGGAAAAGGGAAAAGTCTCCTTGTGAGACATCAGGAAATTCATCAGAAAAAAATACACTCAAGGTGTCAAAATCCAGTACAATGATTGCAATGCTCACCCGGCAGAAATATCTTTACCAGTAATAGTGATCTGCTGAGTTTCAGCTTAGAATGTGTATTCATTTGAAATTTGGTTTTCCCCCTTATCTCAATCAATGCCAAATAGTGTACACAGAGGAGCGCTTTTTAGCAGCTGCTTATAAGACATTCACAGCAGCTGCCTCAACTTGCAGATGATGGTTTTCCAGCCTTGTTTGCATTTCTTCATTTCTCTCATTTTGCTACAGAAAAGGAGATACCGCACTTACTCACTGAGGCTGATGGATGAATCTCTGTTTCGCTGCTGTCAGCCTGCTATTCGTGCCTCCTGCTCATTCCAAATCACTATCACTCATCTGTGGGGGTTTTAACTCTCGCTAGAACTATTCCACTTTGTCCAAACACATACCTATCTAATTTGATCGTTTTATTCAGTGTCACCGTAGCTAATTTAGCATGGAGCTATTTTCTGTGGTGCCGGAGGTGAATATCAAGAATTTGGGTGGTAATTGTCATTCTAGTCTTCTTGCTTCACCAGTAATGTAACTATGATTTCAGGTTTACCATGATGCAGACACTTTGGGGTCAATTCTGTATACTCTAGTGCGGCCGTTCGAGCCGTTTTCTGACCACACCTCCCCATGGACGTGACTGGGCCTCCATTGAAGTGTATCGAACTGACCCATTTGGCTGGACAACAACACAAATTGCTATTATCTTTAGCAGTTTTGTGATGGGACATTTACTCCAGTTTTATTTCAATCTACTAGGCCAAAACGTCACTATTACTACCGTTTAACATACGGTAAATGTCACTGAGGCCCAAAAGATCATTCTCTTTCAACTGCCCACCCCCCGCCCTCATTTTTAAGATGTTATTTTATTATTATTACTTTTAAGAGGAATCATACTCATGTGGAACAGCAAAGCTCACTTCCCACCGGAAATTAAATAAATAATAAACTGACTCTCTGAAATTAAATACATATTTATATTGGTTGTTGGAACCACCATGCTGTGTATTAAGCTAAAATAGTGAAATCCAGCCCTCCCCTCTCCTTCTCTCCCCCCGCCCATAAATATGGTGAACTGTATGGGCACCTGCAAAAGATTTTGCAGCTCAAAAAGTCTAAATACCCATTCTCCACTTACAGTATTTCACATTACAAATCTACACCCGGTCTTATCTTCCACTGAGCCACTGATTGAGCCATCTGTGCTGAAGCAGGAATATCCTGAACACCTGACCTGTTGGAGGGTCTTGAGTACTGGAGTTGAGGACCCCTGGGTTAAGCAATGTACAATACGTGTAAAAAGAATTTCAGTGAGGGAAGCATCGGCCATATTTAATTACAACCATTACTGTTGTGACAAAAACTAGAAATTAATACAGTTCAACCCCCTTATAACGCGGTGCTTGGGGTCCAAATAATCACATCGCGTTATATGCGGATCGCGTTAGAAATAATGTACAATTGTATGCGTTGTAAAATAAAGTAATTAAGATACCAATAATCGTGTTGTAAAGTATTCATAAATACGGAAATTGGGAGCCACGCTCGCATCGCGCTATAAGCGGATTCGCGTTGTAACGGATTGCGTTATAACGGGGTTGAGCTGTACCTTCAAAATAACTAACATTCTGGGGTCGAAAGCCCACTCCATAAAATGATGCTTTAATATTGTGGTCAGCCAAACTCAAAAGAAGTGAACAAAAGCACATTGAACAAATTAAAAAATAGCCGAGCTACAGGTTCTAGATTTACTCTAAATGCCAAAAAGAAGTTGGGCCACAATAAATATGAAGTGGAAATTAAATCATTCACGGCAATGGCCTCAAAGTTTCCTGCAGGCCGCGGGGAGTGCAGTAAAATCATGTTTTTCTCCTTCTGATGTAGCAGTAATAATTCATTGATGGTTAGGGCTCAGCTCTTTGTCAGCTCTTTCAATAAGCAGGAAGCAGAGCCAGAAGTTTAAAGTGCAGCTGTGAGCCAAGACTGGGCTCCCACCTCAACAAACGGAGGTGCCAAAAAGCATCCATCAAAACTCTATAAAACACATACACTGCTGTCTAAATCCAATCCGTTGACATCCATGGAGTCCACACCCTGCGTGCAATATATGTGGAGTGCCTTTCTCAAATCAAGCCTCATCAATCTCATTATTTTGCCCCTTTCGGCCATCTTTACCAACCTGTTGTGATCCATCGCCATTCACTAAATGCGGCATCATGGTAACATCCCCGTTCAGCAAGGGGGGCAGTTCCAGTGGAATTTGGTCGGTCATCATCATTGTGACGTACATTCATGGAGAATTATCCTCAGCTGCCTTTCTAGAAATATTAGAATAAAAGAGAAAATATATTTAAAAAAAAAAAGATGTAAAGACAAAGTAATGACGTTTAGTTGCTGAGGTTGTGTTATCTTTACATTACAGCCTTACCAGAATGGTTATCAGTGAACAATTATTCATTTTTAATTAACATATTATTAAATATGTAATGTTGTTTATGGTTTCTTTGTGTTCTATCCTACAGCAGTAGTTTGATTCATGCGGTGACTGTGATTAACGTTATAAAACATATTGCTGATGCGTTTGATAACGATCGATTGATTGATTGATTACCTGCACTTCTATGTCTTAAAACAGATATTGGTATCAGCGTTCATAACAACACTGAAGCTTCCCCAGGAGAATTGTCCTAGTTCTCTTTGCTGATAATATACAACAGTGAATATTCTAAAAGTATTATCATCTCCCCTTTATTAACAAGACCTTACGGGTTGCTCACCACACAAGAACAAATGAAGAAGAGCAGTACAGGACCACTGTGAGTATTAACTGAGCATCAGTTTAATTTTACCAGCAAAAAACAACTGACACCGGGTTTTACGTAGAACTCAATAAACGCAAGAAGAAATTATGCTTTGTTGAATTGTTTTAACTTGGAAACCTAGGTGGCACTGCAGCGGTCTTGTGAATAATCGGGGCTAGGTTTATTCAAAAGAAGATTAATGTTTTTGGTCTTATTTTGGACCTTTATGAAGGTCCAAATAAAAGGTCCAAAATAGGACCGCAATGTTGATCCTCTTTTTGAATAAACATGGCATCTATTTATCTCCGCTGGAGTTGCTGCCCAAGTTTCTGAGTTACACGGAGTCTTTAGGAAACAGGGAGAGACCCGCTCAACCTCTGTGTAATATGGGGTGGGAAAGATGGATGCACAAGGGGAAGTATATGGAGCAAAGCGGGGTTCAAAGCCAAAGAATCTCTCCGGAGGTGGAGAGTCATCTAAGGAAAAGACCCCAATTATGTGCCCTCCGTAACCCAGTGTTTTTCAACCTTTCTTTGGTAAAGGAACCCTAGAGTTAGATTGTGACATCCTGGGGAACCCGAACCGTCTCTCCCCGCCCCACCCCCCCCCCCATCCATCTCTCTTCCCCCCTTATCATTCTACAGTCGGAAGAGTTGTCCCAGTTCTCTCCCCCCTGGCAGCCGCAGAACCCCTTAGGGGTGCTCACGAAACCCTTGGGTTCCGCGGGAAACTTGGTTGAAAATGACTGCTCTAATCGATCCAGGTTGTAGGTAGGTAGCTTGTGGAATGCCAAACATTGGCGCTCCACAAGTTATCTACCTACAACCTGGATTGATTAGACTGCACTTTACTTAACCTACTAAGGGGGCTTTTCCTTAACCTACTCTCCACCTCTGGAGAGATTCGTTGGCTTGGAGCCCTGCTTTGTTACATTGAATCTTCCTGCATCGCTGGCTGGACAACCGCCCGTGGCAGTAATCTCTTCAGTACCCTGAGTGCTCCTCTCCAAGTTTATATTGGATCATTATTATGCCACATTTATGTTTGTCTCTTGGAAACATACAAAAAATAAAGTTATAGTGGGTAAACAAAAAGTGACAAAAACAAAGTGTACCTGGATGTCTCACACACTTTGTCTAGTTTCATTCCATGAAGGTTACACAATATTTAACTGGCGCTAGCCAGATTCTGGTGTTCAAATGATAATTAACCCAAAGTGCCCCATTCCAGATGGCTTTGTAGAATAGCTGGCTTCACAGATCTGCCTTGAAAGGACAATTTAGCAATGACAAAAATATCTTCCTTAACGTCCTAACGGAAGCGCTGTCCCATAAACCCAATGTTGCACACTTTGAATTTAAGTCTGTTAAACAAGGTCCAAATGTAGAGAAAAGTAAGTCAGTAGCGCTCCAGATTACGCAAATCTATTTTCCAGAGAGATTTGGACACGTGAAAGCTTTATTTGAAGTTTATAGCAGATGTGATATTATTCAAGCAAGCAGCAAGGAGAATATCAATACAAGTATCACAGCAAATCTTTTTAATGGTGCTGCAAGTGTACGCATCACAGAACATATCCAAAAAGGACAATGATTTGATAGCCAAAGATTTATAACACCACAGCTATATTCTTCTATTCTTCTATAATTTCTCACAACTTCTTTACCGTCATATTTAAAAAGAATCACTGCACAAAGATAATGCCAACGGTGCCGTTATGTGAGATGTGTTGTCAGCTAATTAAATGGCATTCAATGCTAACAATTATATACTGTATTTCATCAATGAAAGATATAACTTTCTCTGCATAGTAGTACTTTTTCTAAGAATAAATCATTATAATATGATGGTCCCATACAAAGCTACTAACTAAGTATTAAATCATTATTGCAAACACTATGCATTGTACAATATCTTTTGCAATGCTTTATGGGGTTTTTTAATAGACAAAAAGATTATGCAAGATTGATAACTCAGCCGTATATTTCAACTTTCACTTATTAAGGCACATTTCACTAATCAATTGTAATTAGTCAAGAATTATTTTCATCATTACTTCCGAGACTGATAGAAATGACAGATACAAGGAGAGCAACCACAAACTATTATTTCTCTCCTAATTATATTTGATTGTTTTCTCCATCCCAAAATTATATGCTTCCCAGTCAGCACACAAAACAACCAGTTCATTTAGCCTATCAGTATGGAAGACGAGGCTCACCATGCCATGGCTTGCTTGATATGTAAGGTAGTAATGATTGGGCTTGTGGAAAAATCTTTTGAGACATGTCCAGTACCCAGAAGAATGTACACAGCTGGTTGATCAAGGAACAAATAGTCTGGAAAATGTCCTTTTGTCTCTGATCATTAAAAAGCTAAATTACATATGTCAGACTTACCAAAAGACTACTTTTTTCTAAGAATAAGAAAGAGAGGTCAATTGCTAGTTTAACATTTGGAAAATCAAATGGATATATGCTTAAATATAGTAATAATGGTGGTATGTTTCTAAAACCAACAATACTCCAATCCAGCTGTCTTTTCTTAAGTATATATTAAGTATATATAGTAAGACATAGGATCATGGGATATTTGTAATGTAAGACTATTATTATCAAGAGTATAAAAACTTTAACATAACCATGCTATCTCTCCCTAATGGGCAGTAACATTGACTTATCTGGCAAGTCCTAATGAAGAACTTTTTGGATTACACTTAAAATACATCGAACTGACTTTACCAGCAGAACTGGAAAACATAAATTCTGACTCAAATGTGAATTCCAACGGTCCAAGTCTTAAATTACAAATCAGCTGGAATTTACACTTTATACTTAAAATCTTTCGTGGGGTCAAAGTGAAATCGACTTTAATTTGCAATGGCAGAAAACGTACTTAAAACATTTTGTTTTTGAAATATTCTCTCAACATCCATGAAGTATTGACCGGTTGGAAAGTTGGAAGTGCTGTTACCATGCCGAAAAAAATCACTGGTCAGTTTTTGAGGGTGCGCATTACAAAATCAGGTCATTAATGTCCCATGGCTCCGTCATCTACAGCTCGAGTATGAATAAAGTCACACTGTAGGCCAGATGTTCAACGCTCTGCTCAGGGCTCTAAACGTGACGTTACCTAAAACAGCTGCGGATGTGAAGTTCCCTGAGCTAACACGTTAGCCTCAAAGCTAGTGGTATGCAAACACAATGTCTGGACTACATCTCAATAGTATAGGCTTAATGCCACATTATTGCAGAGTAATATTGCGTTGTCTTCCAGTAACGAGCCATTGTGCCAGTGTTGGCGCCATCTAGACCCCGAAGAAGCACTTCTGCTGAAAGAGAGGAGGGGAAAAGGGGAGAGGAGATGGACATTTGTTTTTTAGGAACTAACGCTATGTTATTTAAGTGATGTCTAATTCTAGCGTTACACCAATCCAGACCCTGCAAAAGTCCTATTTCAATGTCTGGACAAAAGTAATGCGAAGTTTAGCTTTAACTTCAATAATATAACGTAGAGTTCCCAAATTAAAGGCCGCAATACTACTTTCCCACTTTCTTACTTCTTATTTGTATATATAAAGCGTGTGACAATGTATAATTCTACATTCTTAGCTAAACTGGCAATCGTTTGGTTCTCCTGTTATAGTTCTGTCCAAATCCGGATTGCGTGCCTAACATAATGGCTGCTTCAGTCAGTGTAAGCAGCTACAATGTATCCTTGTAGTACTAAGGTAACATAATATAGCATTACAGTTTACAGCTCAAACTGCTGGGAACATTTGCAACAAATTATCCCAAACAGAAAAATGTTGCCAAGATCTTGCACTGCTTTGGTAGATGGGTTAAAACCTGCTATAGAAATCAAAGGATGCTTTAGAACCAATAAAAATTGAGTTGAATAATAATTTTTTTTAAACAGTCAGTATTATCTAATACCGCAGAACTGATTTATTTAAAAAAAATAAACATAAGATTTCGCATGTTTCTCTGCTTTAACCTTTGGTGTAAATGATTTCATAACGCTCCCTTTCCATATCATTAACACTAACGTCTGTTACAGCTCTTAACTATACAACATATATCACCCAGCTATGCCCTTTTTTGGATAAAATATGACCTAACTTTATGTTCTAATACTTGGAGGCTACCTCGTTACAAATAATGTGATGTTAATTTAGGTGAACGTCACTTTAATTAAGGTTAATGGTATGTTAAGGCTTTAACAGAGCTTTGAGTATCTAGCCCTAAGACTATTTCCGTCTAGATGGTGGAATTAATGAAAGGTTTATGTTTGGTCACAAACTAGTGTCAGGAATTACTGCAATTTTTATGGCTGCTCAGTAAAAAACACTACTTAGGTAGCCTTTTTTTTTTTTTTTTACCAGTTATAAAAATCAAATTAACAGGAGATTAACAGGAGTAACATAAACCAAAACCATCGCCAACAACATGTTTAAAATGGGAGGAATTAGCCGTGTTCATGTTAAATGACTATTCCACTACGTATGGTTTCCATTAAAAATACCACTTATTTATTTGATGGGTGGAAAATATTAAAAACAGCTGCTGACTCAACAAACCGGCAAAGGAAAAAAAAAAATCCGGCTCCTTATTTAGTGTTGAGACTTGTTTGGATGTACGTAAGTGTTATAACAAAAGAAAGAAAAAATGTAGTCTTTTAAAAGTTTGACAGATGGCAATAAGCAGGGCATGAACATAATAAATATTTCATGTCCTGAATTCCCCAAACGCTCCACCCATTAAATTAAGACTAAAAGATAAATTCCCAGAGTGTTGACAATTTTTCCATGGCTGACAAAATGAGCAAGGTGATAAATTATCCCAACTATGCACAGCTAAAAAAAATGTGTTCACGTGGTATTCAGTGAAACCAGCAATGAAACGGCACTGCCTTCCAAGCTTCAAATTCTGTTCATTTGCATTAAATCAGAGGTGAGAACTGCATTTATTTTGTAGGTTTGTTAAAAGTCAAATAAAATAAAAAATGTACCATATATTCCAGAGATGGGAAACTCCAGTCAACTTTTCATGATATCCCTGCTACAGCACAGGGCGCTCAATCAGTGGCTCAGTCGAAGACTATGCTGAAGCAGGGATAGCCTGAAATTTTCTAAAGACCCCTCTGGCAGTGACAAGGGTTGAATATATAGGGTTAGGTTGAGAGTATGGAGAAGACTAGTGATTTGAAGAAACAATACCTTTAATTGTCTTGCTATAATTCCTAACTAATTTAGTAAGAAGTAAGGAATCCTGGTTCAGTTTGAGTAAAACCATCGTTGGAGACCATGCTTATTTCCCGCGGATAAATATACTTAAGCTTCCATTGAAAGATGCCGACTCGTTCCAATGATTAGGGGAGCCATGTTTTGTGAGCATGATTTTGCACTCTCCTGGGATTATGCTGGCCTTAGGGCAAGGCGTGCACAGTGGCCATCCTCGGCCCCAAGACTCCAGATGCGCTATTAGAGAGGGTTGGGGTTCCTTACAATGCGTCTGATCTCAGACGTGCTATTAGAGAGCGTTGGGGTTCCTTACAATGCATCTGATCTCAGACGTGCTATTAGAGAGGGTTGGGGTTCCTTACAATGCATCTGATCTCAGACGTGCTATTAAAGGGGGTTGGGGTTCCTTACAATGCATCTGATCTCAGACGTGCTATTAGAGAGGGTTGGGGTTCCTTACAATGCATCTGATCTCAGACGTGCTATTAGAGAGGGTTGGGGTTCCTTACAATGCATCTGATCTCAGATGTGCTATTAGAGGGGGTTGGGGTTCCTTACAATGCATCTGATCTCAGACATGGTATTAGAGAGGGTTGGGGTTCCTTATAATGTATCTGATCTCAGACGCGCTATTAGAGAGGGTTGGGGTTCCTTACAATGCATCTGATCTCAGACGTGCTATTAGAGAGAGTTGGGGTTCCACAGAATTTCAAAATAAAATTATAGGGTTCCTTAAAACCAAGAAAGGTTGAAAACTATTAGTCTGTCCATCCTCACACTGCTTGTATGCAAAGCCTTAATACAGATCAGATTATATCGTAAATGCATGGCAGGAAACCTTTTTTTTGTCAGTGGTAATACAGTGTGAGAATTTGGCAACAACATTTTCCATTGAGCGTCCACCTTGGTAACAACTATAAAAACAACTGCCAGGTAACAACTTAGCTTAAAGAATATTTTGTACCCCTTTTGTATCAAAAGCCCTCTCCCGCCTTAAACCTTTTTCACTGACAGCCCCACAGCTCTGGAATGCCTTTCCCCTCAATACCCGATTAGCACCCTCTCTATCCCCCTTTAAACCCACCTTAAAACACACCTGCTTATGGAAGCATATGAGTAGCTCCGTGGCTACTACTGTACACCTCATACATAAAGATTGGCCCCCTGCAGACGCACTTACCAGAACACCCTCCTACTGTCTCTGAACGTTCTTCCTACCGACCAATTAGATTGTAAGCTCTTCGGAGCAGGGACTCCTTTTCCTAAATGTTATTTTTATGTCTGAAACACTTCTCCCCTTTATGTGTTATTTTTATTATTTGTTATTTATATGATTGTCACGTGTGTTACTGCTGTGAAGCGCTATGTACATTAATGGCGCTATATACATAAAGACATACAAACATACATGAAATATATAGTGTGGTGTTTTCTAGGGGTAAAGATAGATTCACATTTAAATTGTATGAGACAAAATGTAACCATAAAAATTAGGCGCATCTGAATGAAATAGCCAGGGAAATAATATTTACAGAACACTAAGGAGAGAACACAAGGAAGGGAGATTCTCTGCATTAGGGTATCAGCAACGTTTGAAAGGATTAAACATAGACACATCTTTGTTTTTGGGAAAGGTTTCTTCACATGGGGATTTTACACAGTCGTACATCTGTTCACAGCGGAAGTAATTTGAGCATGAAAATATTTCTGAGCATGGAGCAAATCAATTGACCATTGTGTGCACATAATTCAAACTTATTTGATACAACAGTGATGCAGTTGACATTTAAATTATAGGGAGGGCGGGGGGGTAGAAATGTGTTTTATTTTATAAAAGTATAGATTTATTACTTTCCTGTGTGAAGTTAACAATACATACTGAGATTTAGACTTTATGCAAACAGGATTTGCAATAATCTATGTTAACAGTAGTAGCATAGTAGTAGTAACAGGGGTTACTGGTTGGGACGGATGGTGCAGAATACTGATAGAGTATGTGTATTTCATAGTTACATTTCCTTTTTACTTAGTGCTGAAAAATCTACACCCAGAAGTGTTAGATTATCAGTATGAGATTTGACTCATTTTACTCCTATAAATTACTGAAAAAGGCAATCCAAGCGCTTTTAAAAAAAAAAAACATTTTTATTTTTATACACAGGATTGAAGCAGGGGGTCTCCGGAGCTGAACCCCATTAATGTCAGCTCTGAGGACCCCCTGCATGCATACACACCTCCAAAAGGGTTGCCAATCTCTCTCCGCTTTTTTAAGCTCTGCATCATGTGGGCGAAGAGGAAGCCACACCGGATGACATCACGGCTTCCTATTGGCCCGCAGGATGCGGGAGCACTGAAAGGTAGCCCTAATGTGAACCCTACTGCCTAGCCGGAACGGTTACTCCCGCCCCCTGCGGAGGTATATATATATATATATATATAGATAAATTCTAAATACATGCCTTTGCATAACACCGCTCTTTTTCCCTTAGGCTGGGGCTATGGTACCACAGACCGTGCGGAGGCGTCCGCACGCTGAGTGAACAGACTGCCTTAAGGCAGGGCTCACATCCATGCGGCGTGCGGGCGGAAGCGGGAGGGGGCGCGCGTTGCGTGAGAAATCAGTTCAAACTGATTTCTCAGCGAGACAGACAGGTCACGTGAGCGGTTCGCCCAATGAGGGCGAACCAGCTCAGTGACATCACTGGCACTCCCCTAGGCACGCCCCATGGAAGGCGCCAAGAAACGCATCCGCTTGAAGTGGGTGACGCCACGGCCGCGCGTCTCCGCACGGGAGGAGGCACTATGGACCTGGCCTTAGACACCGAAATCTGGGGCACGAAATACACACTTCTGTCTTACTCTGTCTAGGACACTATAATGTCAATAACACTTCCCCTTTCCTCCTGTGCAACATATTTTACAGCTATCTTGCATATTAGCGACAACAACGATTGCATTTTAATACATAAAAATAATGCACCATATACGGAACATATGTTGATTGTTTTGTAGAGACATTGCCTGGAATAAAGGCAACAAAATGTGTGATTCGTACCAAAAAAGGGAAATGCAAAAAACCACAGAACCTAGAGATATGCAGAAATCATACAACAGGACTGTGTAATCAATGCACAGAAAAATCCTTACTTTCCCATGATACAAAATAGCAGCCATGTTATTATTCTCTCTAACAGTGTTTTTCAACAGGGGTTACTAGAAACCCTTGGTTCCCCCGGAGATGAAGAGTGGAAGACTCTGATTGAGCCACCTGTGCTGAAGCGGAAAAATCCTGAAAAGCTGACCTGTTGCGGGAGGGGAGGAGAGGGAAGGGGGAGGGCTTGAGGACAGGAGTTGAGCACCGCTGGGCTAGACTAATAACATACGGCTTTCTGATTGCTCGTTACTGATATTCAGGTCACTTGGAAGTAGGCTAATCACATTCACGAATGGTAGATAAACCCAAAGAGAAGGAATCTATGTGTAGGGACAGCAGAGTAAACTGAGACTTCATTCTACACCGTACATTCGGCAAATCCTCCCCACTTTCTGTGCCATTGTGGTGTGTTAAGGAGAGTACTTTCATGGAGGATGTGATCTGCATTCCTCTGGGTCTTTGTTTCACTGATTCTCCTTTCTGAGTGAGTCGGGTTATCTCCTATCGCCTCAGTTTTCCCAAACGCCATTGTTACAAAGACCATCGTCCGCTGTGCACCTGCATATCAACTTACTGGTCGGTTGAGGTGCTTATACTGTGTGTGGTGCATGCACTTAATTCAATATCTTCATCTCAGTGTAGGGGTTTAGTACTACAAAGGCATTTCTATCTTGCCCTTTTCAATTGCATTACGAGAGGGATTTGGTTGCCTCTTTGGAATAGATTGATATAACTAGGCATTCCAGTTTTAGGTTTTAAACAAGAAACCCCAGAAACTCCACGAGTGATCATCTAGCACAGCGGTGGCCAACTCCAGTCATCAAGGGCCACCAACAGGTCAGGTTTTAAGTATATCCCTGCTTCAGCACAGGTGGCTCAATCAGTGGCTCAGTCTTTGACAGAGCCACTGATTGTGCACCTGTGCTGAAGCAGGGATATCTTTGAAACCTGATCTCCTTGAGGACTGGAGTTGCCCCCCTCCCCTCCCCCCCCCCCCCCCCGATCTAGCACTTGGGAGTTAAAACCGATGCAAGCCATAAATGAACCATCATTTTGTATTGAGTTCCACCTCTTGGAGCAGCCACAGGTAGGAGACAAATGCAAACACAAGGGGAGTGTGGAAACGAAAAAAGTGCACCCATAAACACCAAATTCAAACGTGCCTCATTTTTTCCCCTTGCCATTAACACTGATTTTTAACAAATAAAATGAAGACAGTCAAAAAGCACAAAAACAAAACAAAAAAAAACAATAAACATTGATTTTATGAAAAAGATAAAACACTGAAATCTGGAATCCATAGATGACGTACACGTTGCAAACAATAGCTGTTGTGCAGCACAAATTCATTTTCACTGCAAACCCTTTCACTGCAACAACCAATAATCAATGTCCTGCCCGTTCTGCACCGAAAGAAATCAAAAGGAGCATTCGGCCTCGGCTCTGGCACAGGAGCGCGTGATGTCACGCGCGCGAACTAGAAGCGATCCGTTGCCCGTAGGATTGCACAACGGGGGCGTGGTGAGGGTGTGCCGGAGGCGCACCCATGACCTCACGTGAGCGGTCCGCCCTCATTGGCTGAGCCACGCCCGGGACCTGGCCATCGCGCAGCAAAAAAAAACACCGCAGCGCAAAGTATCGGCCGCCCCGTCGCGCTCGTGCGCTCTATGGCCGCGCGCATTGCCTTCCGTGATTTTGCGTTCACCGCGCTTACCATGGCCGCGGGCTTAATAACAAAGACTATATGCTTCTTGATGCCGTGACAATATATTATTTCATGGCTTCAAATATCTCCCCGTTAGCGGCTTATATAAGGCCCCATCAGTGATACCAATTAGACAGTTACATAAAAGTAAGGTTGAGAGGGGGATTGCTCTGCTACTCTTATATAACACTGTTGCTTTGCTCTCTCTATAGCATCATCATAAAATAGTGCAACTTCATCCCTACAGCTGCAAAGTATCCGGACTTTTACATGGCTTTTATACTGCTGATAACTGGATTCAAGATCAGTGTCTGTTGGCAACAGGCTGACAAGACATTGAAGTTACTTTTGTTGGGGTTCATGAATCAAAGTTTCCCGTGGTGTGAAATTGGAGCAAGAAAAAGTTTCAGGTTTATCCATGCTGTAGAAACAAAATGAGGAATCCCACTTTAAAGACATCTGTAAATAATTTGGATTACTTTCTCAGTACTAAAAATTCCCCAAAAGAGCCGTGGTTTTTTCCAAAACAGACCTAGCCGCTTTGATACAGAGTTCGGCCTTCTGGGGCGGAGGTAAGTGGGAGAGGTTGGTCTGATTCTATCTAAAAGGAAGACTTTAACTTCACCGTTTCTGGTGGAGTTAATAACACAGAAGACAAGAAAGTGGGACGTGGCTCAAACCATAATATCAGATAATGTGTAGAAAGCCTGGTGCACGGGGAAAAAGCAATAATATAACGAAAAAAACGTGACACAAAAGAACTAATACAATATAAGAATAATTGTAAGGGGGGGAAAAGGGGGGAAAAGGTGTATTTGTACATCTAGAAGTATTAAAGTAGCAGGCTGCGATGCTTGTTGTTTTTTGAAGTTTATACCTGACACATGGGGAGTCCCCCGGAACTGACCTGTGGTACCCCGATGTCTGGGGACCCCCCACTTACTTAGTGAGGGGCTCTTTCGTTTATCGCCCAAGAATACTTGCCGGGTGGGGACAAAATGGCCGCCGAGTCAGGGTCCACTCCAGCGGCCAAGGGACAGTCGTAACATCATCACGGGAAAATGCGGTGACTTTCTATAGGTGACCTCGCCACCATAGGTGTAGTTCTGTTTTAAACCCGGCAAATATCTCGGGAACCGGAGCGGCCCAGGATGTCGGGGTACAAAGGGTGAGCTCCCAGAGACCCCTGGGGTTCAGGTAAGCTTAAAATAAAAACATCATTTTGTGGGGGAAGGGGCGGGTGGGGTTACTGCTTTAATTAGACCAGTAACCCTTTGTGCTGTGTCCCTCGCTCGCTGTGAGGCTAAGCAGTATAGCAAATGTTGCCCTATTTATTCATAGCTTTTTCAGAAAATTCAATACCCCGTCAAGTCAATTCATTCTCAACGCCTTCCCTGTCTTTAGAGAATAGAGGCCTAAATTTGCAGCTTTATACAGAAGTGTAAATGTATTATTTAACTGTTGCCCATGAATGTGAGATATGCGATTGTTTGAATGCATGTTTGAATTGTTTGAATTGCATGAATGACAATAACTCCGCTTACATGGAGCCAGTTGCCATTGCCCGTATTTCTTGCGCCCCTTGTGCATGGGCTCCCGGGGGGTGGTGACCACTTGTTGGATAAGGATGTCGATATAATGGATGACTTTGGAAATAAGTGGCATTCATAGCACAATAAGAATAAAGTATCAAAGGCGGCGTTGCATGGTGACACACGGAGGTGCTACACTTCCAGCCACCAAATGCAGAATATCACCATACTGTGAGCTGTGCCGGGAAGAGATATGAATATGCAGTTGTATCTATGTGTAGTAGAGTCCCCTACCTTGTCTCCGGTGCAGGGGACTGTTCAGCTGTTTAGCTGGCAGAGCTCTGCGCGATCCGGAAGCGTGGCGTGGCCATCTTGGCATTTTGGGACTACATTTCCCAGAAGCCTTGGGTGTGTCACCTGGGCCGTTTTAACCAATCAGGAGCACGCGGCCATTAGAGAGACTCCTGATATCGTCCGCGGGGCAGGAAACACGAGGCAGTTTGCAGGAGCCGGCAGAGAGGACAGACGCGTCCAGGGAGCCAGTAAGCCCTTGGACTAGGCCAGATCTCTGCCCCAAGGCCCCAGATAGGCCCTGATCCCTCCAAAGAAGTGGAGTGTCATGGGGAAGGACCCAGATAGGGACCCTCCCTTTAGAACCTCAGCTGTACTACCGCGCTGGTGGACGGACGTCCACGCGGCAACCTGCGGCCTTGGACAAGGGCTGCACGTGGCAGCAGACAAGTGGACCCCTCCGGCTGGAGACTTCACCGTGTATCGTGCCTGGATAAAGTGTGAGGGGATTTATGTCGGAGACGCGTGGGACCTCATCCACCATCCTGATTTCAGCATTCCCTGGTCACGCCTGTGACCAGGAAGGTACCCACCGTGCACCACCACTTCACAGGGGGCGGCGCTACCTCACATTTGGGTGGGAATTGTTCTGCAGACACCGGGTGTTTAGATGGCCAGGGCACCCTCAGTACTTTGGGGAAGACACACAGGGGTATTGTGCTATTGTATCAGTGTGTTATTGTATTTGTGTATTGTGTTGTTGCATGCTGTGGGGTTACAGTAAAACCGGGTTATATGTATATGGTTTGGTATTGTTATTAGAGTGTATTGGGTTCTATGAGGAATCATCCCGCCATCGCTGGGATCCCTCATAGGTGGAGGCGCTGCACAGCGAGAGAGAGAGAGCTCACCGCAGGCTCCCAGAAGCGGAGGCTCAGGCCTCCTGTGAGCGTACATGTAACAGCAGCATGCGTGTCACTCGCGGTTTCCCTTAGGCATAGGAAAGGGGGTTACATATGTATGGAGGTGTATGTATATATGGAGTTTTATGTATTGTGATACAATCCCTGGTTCTAGTTGCTGGAATAGTGCAACTAGTGGACTTTCCAGCATGCAGGTGGTTAAAGTCATCCAAGCTTGCAGCAGCAGCAGCAGCAATGAATTGAGCAGGCTGGACTCCTGATTGCACAGGGAGTTAAAAGTCAGGAAATGGCTTGCTCAGAGAGAGACTACTTTTCCCCAGAGAAGGGGGGAGAGAAAGTTCTCCCCAGCTAGGGGAAGCTGGCTAGCCCAGTCTTCTAGGCTCACTGGACGGTGGTCGCGGAGCCTGTTGGGAGCCTGTTGGAACTGCATGGGTTGTAACTACTGGAACTACAGAGGGATTCTCTGAACTCTCACAGGGTCCAGAAGGAATTACCTGGAGCCCCAACAGAAACAGATAAGAGCTAAATATTATATTGCCGTGCCTAGAGACTGTGTATATTGTTTTACCTATACTAGTAAATGTTTCGGGCTGATAACCAGCTTAGCTGGCGGTCCCGTTAGAGAGGGCTGGAGGTGCATGTTTAGTCAGTCTCCTATGAAGGGGTAGATGTTTACTTTATGATTTGTTTTGCCTTAAGGGGATGGTGGGCCTGTTATTGTATTATTTAACCCCTGTAAATAAACCCTGTGTAAAGGAGTACAGAGTTTTCTGCCTTAATATGGGATCTAAGACACTGTGACGTGATGCAGACATCACCGTATGTATGTATGGAGTTTGTATGTATGTATGTATGCATGCAGTTGTGTGTAGTTGTATGCAGCTGTATGTATGTATGTATGCATGTATGTATGCAGTTGTATGTATGTATGCAGTTGTATGTATGCAGCTATATGGAGTTGTATGTATGTATGCAGTTGTGTGGAGTTGTATGCAGCTGTATGTATGTATATATATACAATTGTATGTATGCAGCTATATAGAGTTGTATGTATGTATGGAGTTGTATGTATGTATACACCTGTATGTATGCAGTTGTATTATGTATGTATATATGTATGCAGTTGTGTGTGTGTGTGTGTGTGTGTGTGTGTGTGTGTGTGTGTGTGTGTGTGTGTGTGTGTGTGTGTGTGTGTGTGTGTGTGTGTGTGTGTGTGTGTGTGTGTGTGTGTGTGTGTGTGTGTGTGTGTGTGTATGCAGTTGTATGTATGTATGCAGTTAGTTGTATGTATGTATGTATGCATGCAGTTGTATATATGTATGTATGTATGCATGCAGTTGTATGTATGTATGTATGCATGCAGTTGTATGTATGTATGTATATATGTATGTATGCAGTTAGTTGTATGTATGTATGTATGCATGCAGTTGTATATATGTATGTATGCATGCAGTTGTATGTATGTATGTATGCATGCAGTTGTATGTATGTATGTATGCATGCAGTTGTATGTATGTATGTATGCATGCAGTTGTATGTATGTATGTATCTATGCAGTTAGTTGTATGTAAGTATGTATGCATGCAGTTGTATATATGTATGTATGCATGCAGTTGTATGTATGTATGTATGCATGCAGTTGTATGTATGTATGTATGCATGCAGTTGTATGTATGTATGTATGTATGTATGCATGCAGTTGTATGTATGTATGTATGTATGTATGCATGCAGTTGTATGTATGTATGTATGCATGCAGTTGTATGTATGTATGTATGTATGTATGCATGCAGTTGTATGTATGTATGTATGTATGTATGTATGTATGTATGTATGCATGTATGTATGTATGTATGTATGTATGCAGTGGCGGATTTCCCATTAGGCATGGGCGGCAAGATTTTGGGGCAGCAAGTGTGTGTGTGTGTGTGTGTGTGTGTGTGTGTGTGTGTGTGTGTGTGTGTGTGTGTGTGTGTGTATGCAGTTGTATGTATGTATGCAGTTAGTTGTATGTATGTATGTATGCATGCAGTTGTATATATGTATGTATGTATGCATGCAGTTGTATGTATGTATGTATGCATGCAGTTGTATGTATGTATGTATGTATGTATGCAGTTAGTTGTATGTATGTATGTATGCATGCAGTTGTATATATGTATGTATGCATGCAGTTGTATGTATGTATGTATGCATGCAGTTGTATGTATGTATGTATGTATGCATGCAGTTGTATGTATGTATGTATGCATGCAGTTGTATGTATGTATCTATGCAGTTAGTTGTATGTATGTATGTATGCATGCAGTTGTATATATGTATGTATGCATGCAGTTGTATGTATGTATGTATGCATGCAGTTGTATGTATGTATGTATGCATGCAGTTGTATGTATGTATGTATGTATGTATGCATGCAGTTGTATGTATGTATGTATGTATGTATGTATGTATGCATGCATGTATGTATGCATGCAGTTGTATGTATGTATGTATGTATGTATGTATGCATGCAGTTGTATGTATGTATGTATGTATGTATGTATGTATGTATGTATGCATGTATGTATGTATGTATGTATGTATGCAGTGGCGGATTTCCCATTAGGCATGGGCGGCAAGATTTTGGGGCAGCAAATTTCCCTTTTTTCCCAAGGGAGAGAGCGGGGCTGCTGTAAAGTTCTTACCTTCTCCTGCAGCACCACCCTCCTCCAACAAACAGTAGGAAGAGGCGTCCCTGCCCCGAAGAGCTTACAATCTAAGTGGGGAGAACATACAGAGACAGGAGGGCGTTCTGGTAAGCGCCGCGGTCCGTGCATCCGAGTTTACTGATATCTGATCGTTTTAAAACTGGGTTATTTTGTAGACAATGCGATACAGTTCTCATTCAATTCTATCTGACGTAAACGATACACCCAACAAGCTTTGCACTTTTAGTAATAAACAAGGCACTTCAGGTCATTACAGGGCGTTGCAAAGCCCCACAAGAACAAAACCTTTTACTTTGTAGCAGCCGGCAAATGCCAAAGATTCCAGCAAACATTTTGACTTTAGTATTAATTGTTCCAACAAAGTAAGGACTCTGCTTTAACTTGCAACTTACGCGCTGTGGAAACGCAACCTCAGCAATATAAGAAAGATATTTAACTCTTGAGGGCTTGACGAGACAGCGCTAAAAAGTAAAAGTAAGTCATTCAGTCAACACTCAGGAACTATTTGCTGTTGGCTCTTGTTATTTCTATATTTTGTATTCGTCAAAATAAAAGTTTTATGCGTTAGAAAAATGTTTGGGATAATTAGAATCTAAACAACATGGTAGATTCAGGTTTATTTTTAAGTTATTCTAAGGCAGGGACAGCCAACTCCAGTCCTCAAGGGCCACCAACAGGTCAGGTTTTTAAGATATCCCTGCCTCGGCACCGGTGGCTCAATCAGTCCCTGCTTCAGCACAGGTGGCGCAATCAGAGGCTCCGTCTTTGACTAGATAACGGTAACACACTGGATACCTTCTGCTTTTCTGTGTTTATATTGCAATCTTTCTTCCTATTTTTCGCATGTCAGCAACGCAGGATAATTCTCTCCGCACAATGTGATATGGGAGTGCTGAGTGAGGGACTTTATTTCTCTCTACTACATGCAAATCAGGAAGATCCTCGGGCGTAGCAGGGACAAAGAAAACAAGCATGTGGTTAGGAGGCCGGGAAACGTGCAACAGATGCTCACATGCATTGTAAAGGTAAGAATACATACCCCGATATAGGGACCGTCACCTTTCGGACACTCGCGAGTACGGACATATTTACCATAGCACCCTTCCCCTGCGTCCGTACGCTCGCGTCGCAAGTACGGACACTTATTCAGCCCTACAGACCGCCGCAGTTGTGTGACGCGCTGGTTCCCCTCGCCCTATTGGAAACCGTCAGCTCATGCATGCGCCTGGGAGTAGCACACAGGCACGTCCTGAACAGCAATACCGGCTCCCTACCTGTACCCAAGTGAAAAAAAGGCACTGCTTCACTGTAAGTACATGTTCGCTTTACATACACGCCCTGCACCCATTGCGTACGTTAATGAGGGGTATGCCTGTAGTTGGCTTAATCTTCCTTTGCCTCTATTCTCCCTAATGTACAAGTGTTGGGAGTTGGGATTTAGATGCATTTTCTACGCAGAGGACCAAAGAATATGCTTTTCAGAACACGCGACGAACACATTGGCCAATTAACACTTTAGGCTAAGTGGCGGCATTTATAGGTGGAAGGGCTTATTGAGTTGGTCGTTCCACTAGCAATCCATGTGGGTTTTTTTTTTTTTCATTTGTAATGATTACACCAGCTCCAGCAGGGCGGGCGCGCTCCCTTGTGACATCACAGGGCGATGCACATACACGTATCCTGCACTGCAGGGCAGGAGGCATCGGGAGGCGACAGGGAGGCATGGCGGAGGCATAGCAATGATGTCACGTGAGCAGTTCGCCCTCCTTGACTGAACCGCTCACGTCGCGGCTGTCGCTCGGGCGAAACAATTTCTGAGATCTGCTCAAAATTACACACGCTTGGACGCCTCGCCCGCGCGATCGAGAGCAGTATGCGGGCACATTGAAATGTTTTGGCGTTGTGCACTCATGCGTTGCCGGCCTAATACAGGATTGAAGCAGGGGGTCTCCGGAGCCTAACCCCGGTAAATTCAGCTCCACTGACACCCTGCTTCCAGAGATACTTACCTCCATAGTAGGTGCCTGTAGCTGCTTCATTGTTTCACATTATGGGCGTTTTTCACACCTGAGAAGGGGGTGCCGGTCCTCTCTCTGCAGCTTAAAGCTCCCGTGTCACATGGGCCAATAGGAAGCCGCAGCGGGTGATGTCACGGTTTTCTATTGGCCCGCAGGATACCGGAGCTTTGAAAATCGTCCAGGTAGGTATCTCCAGAAGCAGGGGTGTCCCCGGAGCTGAAATCAACGGGCTTCAGCTTCGGAGACCCCCTGCTTCAATCCTGTATTAAAAAATGGGGGAAAGTAATTGGCTTCATTAAAGTGACGATTTCTCTTATTTGTGGTTGTGAAAATCAATACCCTTATTCCTCCCCCTACATGAGCGTTATTTTCTCAGTCCCTTCCTGTTCTGTAGCCTACGGCGTTTGGTCAATGTTATAATTATATTCTGCCGCGAACACATGGATGATTTGGGGGGTTTCCGTGAAAGGGAAATTTCCACAGAATCCTGCCCAAAACAAATCTGATAAAGCTTGAAATAATATTTAAAATGCTTATCTGCTTTTTGTAAGGGACTTAGACCAGGGATGCCCAAACTTCAGTCCTCAAGCCCATACCCCCCCCCCCCCCACCCCGAAGAGGTCAGGTTTTCTGGATATCCCAGCTTCAGCACAAGTGGCTCAATCAGAGGCTCAGGCTTTGCCACCTGTGCTGAAGCAGGGACTGATTGAGCCACCTGTGCTAAAGTAGGGATATCCTGAAAACCTGACCTGTTTGGGAGGATGGGGGGCTTGAGGACTGGAGTTGATCCCCCCCTGGCTTTGATGTTACACATTAAACATATCAACTCCATCTGTCCTTTAAACACTACATCTCAAGTATACAAGTTACAAATCCAGATGAGTATCTGGGCACAAAAAAATAATGAAACTGGAATGTACAAGTTGTTATTTACCTGTTTCACCATCATTTTAATAGATGTATTTAGGTCGTGGAGTTAACAGTCAAGTTAAATAAAAGACATAAAATATATTCAACCTAGAAAATATTTCTTCAGAATGACCTTATTTCTGTTAAGTAGTAATTACTGATCACACAATCAGTTGTAGCAAGGTTGTAGTCTCCATAAACGCAAGGCAACGCTCAATGGATTACTTCCTGGTAAAACATTTTTTATAAATAAATAAAATGATGAACCCTCAAAGTGCATCCCCTCCTCAAAATATTGATAACGCCCAAACCTTTCATGTGAAGTTTTCACAGACCCCTTAATGCCAAATGACTTGCTTTCATTCGGCCAGAATGTTTTATCATGCAATTATGTGCATCATTTCCAAGGGAAATTACGCCAGACGCCTTCCAAGTGGAACATTGCGGGCGTCTCCAGATTTGCTTCGCATTTCCGCCAGATGACCTTGAAATCTCCCGACTTGTCAGCATTTTGCGTGAAGGTCAGAATATATAGGGCCGTGTGACCTCGTACCGCGTGCTTCTGTGTTCTTACAATTGATAGTGCACATTACCTTTAAAAGCTTGGTCATTTGTGTCGCGACGTTTCCAACACGTGTACAATGACACACCCACGGATCTAGCTCAGACACTTGAAACATACACCAATAAAATGCATTCTGCTAAATGGCCTCTGGAGAGTCAGGGGGAGTTATTGTAAAAAGTATATTTTTTGCAATGGAATGAGGATATTGCCACAAAAATAGAACTCCCCTCCCCCTCCTCCATCTTTCTCCCTCCCACTCCTGCCTCTCAATTTCCCCCGCTAATAATCAATGAAGTGCAAATTAAACAGGATTTGCTTGTTATATATATATATATATATATGAGTGCTTGAGTCAATACTACCTGCATTTGCGTTGAAAAGTACGACCATTACACATATTATCTATTAGTACTGCACAGTAGGTGTGTGTTATGGTTCCCAACACAGGCCAAATGTACATGACGTCTTGCGTTGGATAAAAATGCCGATGTTGGGGCAAAAAGCTGTAATATTTCAAGTAATGGTCAATTCCACAAATTAAGTTCATTGTCAAGTTTATAGGGTGTAGAATCTACACCCTACAAACTTGACAGTAGATGATACAGTGTCTTGTTAAATACTAAAATATGCTAATGGAAACTGAGTAATGGTTCTTGACAAGTTGAAAGCGTTGTGAATATATTGTCTAACACTGAGCATGATTTCATACCTAGATACGGGTCGGTGACAGAACCTGTGCATTTCAGACAAGTTGACATTTCGTTGAACACATTCCAAAAATACTCAAGTACGGAATATTTTATTATAGATTATTATAGAACACGTGATGCACTTTTAGACCTGGCTGCTGTGCTGAACATAAACACTTTTATACAATGAAGCCACAGAAAGAATGACTGCTCATTTACCAATCCCTTTCCCCTGGTTCTCTTATATAAAGGTGACTTCATCTGGATAGAGCACGTCACAAAGATAGCTGCATCATAGTAATATTTTCAGTTATATATTAAAAAGAAACGAAATCAATAAAGTAACACATTACCGCTCCATGCTACCAATTCTTATTGTCCACTTATGCAGTATGCTTTTGTGTCCCAAACAATTGGTACAATAACCATCACGCCTTTTGTACAATGTTCCAGTCAATATAAAACAATGTTTTCGTTGCTTAATCCATTGTTTTATGCGTTTAATGCATATTTGTGTGTTAAGATCTAGCATATGCTGTCTGGTCCTATGCATTTTAAGGGGCTGAACTGAGAAACGTTCTATTAAATTATTAATGAATTAGTCATGTGTATTTAGCTCCAAACCCTGAAATCTCAGTTATCTGTGTCCTTGGACCTTAACACTTCCGGGGCTTAGTAAGTGGGCTGGTGCTAAAGGATTAGTTTCAACAATCAGCTCAGTATCTATTCTACACTAAAAGCCGGCAACCTAAATAAATCAGAGGGTCACCAGTAAGCTATCAACAGCCCATTGGGTTGCAACCCAAAGTGGTAGTATTTATATATATATATACAGTATATATATATATATATATATATATATATATATATATATATATATATATATATATATATATAGATATATATATATCCACTGTGAAAAGAAACAATGCAATATCACTCATATTAAAACCTGTTGCACTCTTTTATTTACCACTTATCTAACATGGATATTGTTGCTATTTCTCTCTCCTGGAAACAAAGGAGGAGAGAGAGGGCAGACCAGGGGAAAGCCGAAACAGAATGAGGGGGCACAGGCTGTCCCATAACAACTAACTGGATATAGGATGCAAACAAATGTTGCATACACTTATCCCCGTGTTTTTAAACAGGGGTTCCTAGGATCCCTTGGGTTCCTTGCAATTGTGACGTAATTTGAAAATTTTACCAAATACAGAAAAATGTACCATGTATCTGATCTCAGACGCGCTATTAGAGAGGGTTGAGGTTCCTTACAATGCATCTGATCTCAGACGCGCTATTAGAGAGGGTTGAGGTTCCTTACAATGCATCTGATCTCAGACGCGCTATTAGAGAGGGTTGGGGTTCCTTACAATGCATCTGATCTCAGACGCGCTATTAGAGAGGGTTGGGGTTCCTTACAATGCATCTGATCTCAGACGCGCTATTAGAGAGGGTTGGGGGTTCCTTACAATGTATCTGATCTCAGGCGCACTATTAGTGAGGGTTGGGGGTTCCTTACAATGTATCTGATCTCAGGCGCACTATTAGAGAGGGTTGGGGTTCCTTACAATGCATCTTATCTCAGACGCGCTATTAGAGAGGGTTGGGGTTCCTTACAATGCAGCTGATCTCAGGCGCACTATTAGAGAGGGTTGGGGTTCCTTACAATGCATCTGATCTCAGACGCGCTATTAGAGAGGGTTGGGGGTTCCTTAGAATGCCTCTTCTCTCAGACACGCTATTAGAGAGGGTTGGGGTTCCTTACAATGCATCTGATCTCAGACGCGCTATTAGAGAGGGTTGGGGGTTCCTTACAATGCATCTGATCTCAGGCGCGCTATTAGAGAGGGTTGGGGTTCCTTACAATGCATCTGATCTCAGACGCGCTATTAGAGAGGGTTGGGGTTCCTTACAATGCATCTTCTCTCAGACACCTTACACTCTCTGAGGTTTATAACAAGTAATGTACTTGCAATCACATATAATCAACCTTTTGTTACTGAAGAGCAATATTACCTTGCTGGAGATGGGGCGCAGCAGTGGGTTTTGGAGTTGTATCCCGCCGCTGCTGCTGCCTGAGGCTGGGAGCAGTATTAGCTGCAGTGAAATGTAACTGTGGAATGTGCAGAATAACTTCTGTAATGTGCGTGACGGAATTTAACCAGCCGCCGGGTTTTATACAGTTTAATCCTTACCCACAATATATCATAGATTGCAATATTTGCCATTCTCATTAGTCTCTCTATATAAACAGCTTCAATATTCTGATTCTACCCAAATATTTGGTTCCATGCTGAACGGATTTGAATTGGACTGAAAGCAAACTAGACATGTGTAGACAAGCCCTTTGATTACAAATACCCTTTTTTGGTCATATTGCAATTTGCTTACTAACATTATTTGTATAGTCCTCCTACAGACAGATGCAAATGTAAAAATTAATTGTGCTAATATGTTCTCAATGTAAACTTGAATAATACAAACTGCAGCGCTTGTTCACTAAATATTAGTGTAATGCCTTAGGCTGCGGCCACGCTGCTGCTGAGCGCGCTCATGCTTGAGAGCGGTGACGTCATCAACTCAACAAGCATGAGCACAGGTTGTCCTGCATAATTTTGCTAGCATGAGCGGGGGGTGTGGATCAGGGCTATATTTGTGTGTAATGTGTGCGGCTGTGTGCTGTGTGCTGTGTGCATTGACTGCATTGTCTCCCCAAGCGCCGAGCTCGGGAGAGCAAACATGCCCGTGTACGAGCGCGTGCTGCGTGAGCATGGCCGTGCACATTCACTGAAGTAAATGCCCCAAGCGCGCTCAGCGGCAGCGTGGACGCAGCCTTAGACTTTGCAAGAGCTGAGCTTCTGTTCATGGAACCTTCGGAGGAGCTGCCGGCGCGGGTTCTAGAAAGGATTGCTGGGAGTGGGAGGTTTGAGCAGGAGGGGGGGCGTGGCTTGAGCGGAGGGACCCGCTACTCTCCCCCCCCTCCCTCCCTCCCTCCCTCCATGGGCTCGGGCTGGCACTCATACACACACGCAGAAACACACACACAGACAGGCACTCACGTACTCAGACACACACATACACACACACAGACAGGCACTCACCCTGCTTTCCCCCCACACTCCTCCCCGCTCTCCGAAGCCTCTCCTCCTCCCGAAGCCTCCCCTCCTCATTGGCTCACAGCCAGACCACGTGACGCGTCAACGCTAGGGATCACCATTCTCTTGTATCCCGTAGCGGCTGACGCGTCACAGCGTGTAGTGCGCTGTGCCGCCAGGGGGGACCGGGACCGGCTCGGGAGGATTCCCCTGCTGGTGGGGAACTCGCGTGTGGCCGCCCGCGCCGCCGGGCGCACCGTGTCCCAGGCCTTACACTTTTAGTGCCGCGACCAGATGACGCGCGTGGCAGTAACCCCTGTAGTGATAGGATAGAGATCCAGCTTTGCAAATGTAGCGGAGTCAGAAAGCAGACACTTAAAAGGAGCAATCCCTGCAATATGCCAAATGTTTTCTTTTTAATAAATCAGTTCTGTAGTGTTAGATAATACTTACTACCTTGTTTTTTATATTCAACTCGTAATGCCATTTTAATGAGTTTTAATATACTGAGCATCCTTTGATTTCTATAGCAGTAATATAAGAATACATTGTAGCTGCTGAGTTACGCTGACTGAAGGATTTAATTGAAACTGAAAGGCAGCCATTAAGTGAACCCTGGGAAGCAAGATCTTTGCTGATCAATCACGAGGGAACTAATCGATCAACAATTTAGGTAATTCGTTTTCAATAAAGGTAATCAAAGGCTGCATTTAATAAAACTAAAAAAAAAAATCCAAAATATTTTTAAGTGCTGTGCAGCCTCTTTAAAAGCCACAAGAACAACTGTTGTCTATGGTTCTCTGCAACAAAAACTAGAGCTTAATTGATTTTATTAGGAAACTGGAAAAAATGCAGTTGATTTGCAAATTAAACAAATGAATAAGTGGACAGCACGACAGGGTCTGAGGCTTAAACAATGCATTCAGACAATACAGAGATATTCAGCAGAATTGGTTCAAATCCTTTTTTTTATCCCAGATAAAACAATACACCTTTGTTTAGTTATTATCCACACATTATATATGTTATGGTGGATTAAAAAGGTGACATAAACCCTTAACCCTGCAGTGTACAGCAAATAAAAATATCACGTGTCAGCACATTCACATGTCTCAGACAGGTCTGCAGCCCCCCTGCCCCTCCCCATTATCTCCTTGAACAGGGAGGCTCAACTCCAGTCTTCAAGCTCCCCCCAATAGATCAGGTTTTCAGGATATCCCTGCTTCAGCATAGGTGGCTCAATCATTCCCTGCTCCAGCTCAGCCTTCGACTGAGCCTCTGATTGAGCCACCTGTGCTGAAGCGGGGATATCCTGAAAACTTGACCTGTTGAGGGGGGGGGGAGGGGGCGGGGGCGGGTGGAGGCTTGAGGACTTGTGCATCCACTGCAGCCAGGGATTCTGGGAAATGGCATGCAAATGAGCACAGTGTCACCTTTGATTTCTTATCCATTTTAAGATGAAGCCCTATGTAGCCCCAGGCTCCCTACAGGGCTCCATGTTAAGGCCTCAGGCATGGTCAGCGCCTGCGCCCTGCTGCTCGGCAGTGAGCCCCTGCAGCCGCAATAAGAGCGGCTTTAGCAGGGGCTCGCTTACACTTCCGCAAGCGTGCGGAAAGCGTAAGTCTTAGAAATGTTTTTAATTCAAGCGCTCACGGGAGCGCAGGGCCGGTCACGTGAACGGTTTGCCCAATGAGGGCGAACCAGCTCCGTGACATCACTGGCCCGACCCCCGACACGCCCCCGGACGGCGCGCTAACCAAGGCCAGGGAAAGCACCCGTTTTCCCTCAGCCTGCGCGCCTCCGCACGGGCTGAGTCACCATGGGCTCAGCCTTAAAATGCATAACCAACAAAAGGTGACACTGTGTGCTCATTTGCACGTCATTTCCCAGAATCCCTAGGCAGCAAGCTGTTGCCTATACAGTAGCTTGAAGGAATCTTTACATCCCAGATGAAACAAAAGTAAAAAAGAAGCTTCTCCACGAATAATCACGGCAGGTTTCAGATGGTTTCTGAATGCTCGGAGCTAAGCGGGTTTCGCTGGGTGGTTTTTCTTCCGCTTATGTTGATTTATTGCAGAGGGTCGTGTAATTAACACACAATGATGTTAGCACTTTCCTGTGACCCTGTTCTCCTGCACTTGACTAATTCCACATGAAGAAGCAGTCAGGCGGCTGAGCTCAACGCACCAGTAAAAGGGCCAAAGGTCAAGTTTTTACCACCCTGTTAAAGGAGCAATCCATGCAATATTTTTTTATATATTCAATGCTTAATGTCATTTTTTATTAGTTTTAATATACTGCGCATCCTTTGATTCCTATAGCAGGTTTTAGCCCACCTCTCCAGCAGTGCAAGATCTTTGCAACACTTTCCTGTTTGTGATCATTTGTTGCCAATGTTCCCAGCAGTTTGAGCTGCAAACTGTAGCAATAGACAATGTCACCTTAGTAATATCTGGATACATTGTAGCTGCCGAGTTACAGTACACTGACTGAAGGATTAATTGAACCTGTAATGCAGCCATTTAGTGAACCCTGGGAAGTAGGATCTTTGCTGATCAATCACGGTCTATCAAATCAATCGGCAGCTTAGGTTATTAGTTTCCAATAAAAGTTAATCAAAGCCTGCATATATTAAAGCAAAATATATATATATGTATTTTTTTTTTATATGCCGTGCGGACCGACTGCTTTTTCATAGGCGTTGTTTCCAGCTGCCTCTATTCCCACTGTGCGCAGAATCAGTGGGAAACATGTCCATCCTCTTTTAATTGGATGCACAAAATGTAAATAAAATTACTTTGAGATGTAAACGTTGAAACAGCCAATTATCCTGCAAATCCCGAGCCTCCTTTTGCTTTATACAATCAATTCCTACATTGCCAATATAATTAATTAACAAAGCACATTTGGACAATCATACATACCCTTTCATTGTATTTATCTTTCATCTACCGAACGAAGCAGTTTGCTGAAAAGGAGCAGAAGACTTGAGCATTTCTTGGGTGGATTTACCGAAAGCAGAAATTCTGGGTGGCATTTTTGTGGCTAAATTAATACTAAAAGACAATTTACGCATGCATCAATTAATACTTTTCCACAATGTCCCCCGTGTCACGTCTCTGAGTACTTTGAGGGGTATTAGGTAATGGCCCCAGTGATCCCGGCTGCACGCGCGCTGGAGCGTCTGGCGGCACATGCACCTGTTTCAGCCGCGACCTGTAGTCTGTGGTTGAAGAGCAGGAGATCTGACGGCAGGGTGGAGGGGGGGGGGGGGCGTGGTGGGGGTACGGCCATGACGTCATGCAGCTGGTTTGCCCTCATTGGCTGAACCGCTGCCGTGACCAATCCTCGGCCGCCGTGCCAAAAGACAAAAATCTTGTCTTTTGGCCAAGGCGGTCGCACATCGCGCCTTGTGCGCGCACACACACGCAGACTGGGGCCTGCGACTTGTGTGCGGTGTGCACGCTGCCGAGCTCAGCCATAGCCACTGGGGACCTAGCCTTATGGTGCTATAGGAGGAGTGAGGTTCAGTGCTAAGCTTTAGCTCCCATTGATATGAATAAGAGTAAAGGAGTGCTAAGGTTTGCACCCTTTTGGGGATCGGAGCCCTAGTGAGTTAAGTTACCAGGCTGCTGCCATAATGGGGTGTATGAAACTGTGTCTAGAACAGGAGTAGCCAGCTCCAGTCCTCAAGAGCTAACAACAGGTCAGGTTTTCAGGCTACCCCTGTTTCAGCCAAAGACTGAACCACTGATTGAGCCACCTGTGCTGAAGCAGGGATAGCCTGAAAACCTGACCTGTTGGTAGCTCTTGAGGACTGGATTTGACTACTCCTGGACTAGAAGCATCACTTTTCTTCCAGTTCTGTGGTGCATGAGTGGCCGTCACCTCCTCTAGCTAACAGTTTTTCACACTGTGAGTGCTCATTTGTATGTCATTCCCCAGAATCCCTTGCTGTAGTGGAAGCACAGTCTGCTAATAGATAATGGGGAAGGCAGGGCTGCAGACCTGTCTGAGACATGTAAATGTGCTACAAATGAGATTTGTATTTGCTCTCATCTAATGTAAAAACGTACATTTTCTTAAACTGAACTAATCGTACACACAACTAAAAATGCAAAGACTGATTTGCATCTACATGCACATTTTGAACGCTTGATACATTTTTCTTCATACTGACACACTTGGGAGTAATCAGATTTTTGGCCGCATTTGAGCCTAAAAGTAAATTCCCACCTTAAATCTGCAGTTGTCAGATCAGATCAGATGCGTTGTAAGGAACCCCAACCCTCTCTAATAGCGCGTCTGAGATCATATGCTTTGTAAGGAACCCCAACCCTCTCTAATAGCGCGCCTGAGATCAGATGCATTGTAAATTCTTCTGTATTGGGTACAATTTTAAAATGACCTGAAAATTACAGGGAACCCTTTAGGGAGGCCTGGGGAACCCAAGGGCTCCTTGGGACTCTGGTTGAAAAACACTGCACTAATGACTACCACCTAGTGCAGGTCTGCTGATCCTCATTCACTCAGTCAGTCTCACTCAATTCATTTCTTAATCACTTGGGCCCTTTGAACTGAACAGTCATGTTGTTTATCTGAATTAAACAGTATTTCTTAAATTTGAAAAAAGACAAACAGGGAATTAACAGCGGGTTTGCACTCCTTGGCCGGCCAACTCTGAATCTTTTCTCCAGGCCCGCTGACAGCTTTCAGGGGGGCCCAGGACTGGAGTCTTGCCTGGGCTGTTGAGCAAGATATGGGACTCATGGCAAGATGTTGAGTGTGGAGTGCGGTTGGGGGTTGCTGGCGGGAAGGGTCAAGTTGGAAGTCTGTCCAGCGGGATGGGAAAGGGCACCTCACTCATCTTACCTGCCTCTCCTGAAAGAGTACCCCCACAACCTAGATCCCATGGGCCAGGCAGAGTAATGGGAATACGTTCTGGGAATCGATCAGCGGACTGGGCACTCCTCCACTGCCGGGTCCAGAATATTGGGTGGCCCTGATTCTCTCTATTTACTGTATATACTTAGAGCGCGTGGCGTCATGGGCGCCTGCCGCAGAGGCGATTTGTGACCTAGGGGGAATCGCGATGGGGGCGTGGCCATGATGACACAGAGCGGGTTCGCCCTCATTGGCTGAACCACTCACGTGACCCGGACGTCGCACGGCAAAATCAAATTATTGTGTCTGCTCGGCGGTCGCGCTTCATAGCGCTCTATGGGCCGCCTCATTGAGGCACGGCCTTTTGGTCGCACTAATTATGGACGCGGCCTTCGGTGTCTAAATCGAAAGACACGCTAAAAGTTATTTTGTCATAAAACTAACGCAAAGAAGAGTAGCGCATTCGCGCCTTGGTGCGGCAATGTATGCTACCGATTTTCATGCGTTTTCTTCACAGAGAAAATAATGATGCTGGTGGTCGAAATTAGAGGCGGAGTTAGGCTGTTGTCGGTGCCGCAAATATGCAAATGATGTGACAAAAATGGCGCCAAGTTTGTGCGCCGGAAATGCCTCAAAATTGTCCGTGAACGTCTTCTTGTTGTAGAAAAACAAAGACAGGTACAGTACGGGCAAATAATTCTTATTGCAATTATATGTATAAACATGGCGCATACCATACAAAGAATCAGAACAGGTTGTGCCACATGGAAGAGAATGAATAATGACGAACGCCAGACCGCTAATCATTTTTTACATTTTTTTTTACATAATACACTCTGTCAATTCTTTTAGAAAAATATATATATTTTATACTTGGGCCCCTCGTGGCTCCATGTGAATTTCCCTGTTTCCCCTATTTTTGGCTCCCTTTCCTCTATTCCAAGATCTGGAATATTCTTTACTGTATTTAAAGCAGCAATCCTGCTACCCTTTTTTTGTTTTGTTTATAGTTATAGTATTGAAGCGGGGAGAAGAGCTGAACTGCGTTATTTTCAGCTCCGGGGGGACCTCCTGCTCTCCCGTCAATCTTACCTCTGTAGCGGGTGCCGGTATCTCTCTGCGTTATTGGGCCGCTTTCCCAGTTTGGACTAGGACGCGCGGGGGGGGCGGCACGTGCAAACCGCGATCTGCGGTCCTCAGGTGGCATGCAAGAGATTGCGACGGGAGTTTTGCAGGGGGCGTGACCATGACCTCACGCGGCTGGTTCGCCCTCATTGGCTGAACTGCCGGCGGGGGCGTGGCCAGCTCTCCGTCGCAAGTTGTAACGACAGTTTTCCTATCTTTGCACAAACTTGTAATAGAGTGCGGCTGCCGAATGCGCGCTATGGTGCGTAGTGGGCCCGGCCTGATTGGGGGCGGTGCTTGTTCGCACAGCGTACGCCGAGGCGTGAGCTGTAGAACGTACTGGCTATGCAGCCTTACATGTTCCTGTCATGCGGGCCTGTCGGAAGCCGCAAGGGATGACGTCACGGTTTCCTGTTGGCCCACATAACGCGGGACATTTAAATGCCGCCATTACCATAGCCCCACCAGGCCCCCCCGGCGGAGCTGCTGGCTGCAGAGAGATACCGACACCCCCCTACGAAGGTATTTCGGAAAGCAAGGGGTCGTGGGGGCTGATATTAACGTGCTTCAGCTCCGGAGATCCCCCTGCTTCAATCCTATAAGTATTAACAAAGGAACGCAGGATTTCTGCTTACACTTTAAAATGTCTGCTTTATAATACAGTGAAAGCCTTTCCAGCACGGAAGGGGTTAATGGTCTCCTGCAATCTGCAGTCATGTCTAGCTTTCCTAGCTGTGTATTTAGAAGAGGCCCTACACACATCTGGTCTTGGCTACAACTAAACATAGCAACAAAGGCAAATCCTTCTCTGCAAATAACATGCGAAGAAGCCAGGAAATGTAACAATCCCAGGATAAGATTAGGAGTGAATATCAAAACGCTAAATGTTGCAGCATAGTTTTGGTAAATGTTGTTTTTTCTATTAATTAAAGGAAGTGAAACATTTCTACGTGATAAAAAAATTTATATGCACACACAGCTAAGTGTATGTATGCATATCAAGTAACCCCTTAGATGCCAGTGGGCTCAGCTCCTCTGATGGCTCCAGTCTTCAACCTCCCGCCGCCCACCTCCACAGGTCAGGTTTTCAGGACGTCCCTGCTTCAGTGGTCCAGTCTTCGGCTGCACCACTTGTGCTGAAGGAGGGATATCCTGAAAACCTGGCTTGGGGGGGGGGGGGGGTGATTGAGGACTGGAGTTGAGCACCCCCTGGGTTAACTGTTCAATACTGTGTAGCAACACGCAATGTAACCGCCACAAACTGACGTAACTTAGCCATGTAACACCTCTCTCAGTCTAAACCATATGTGTATTACTTAGATAACAAGGAGAAGGTCTTGTTCAAGCCGGTAGAGCAGTGTTTCTCAACCATGGCACTGCAACCCTCAGCCAAGGTTGCCCCAACCCACAGGGGAATCACTCTGCTGGGTGCTCAGCTGGCGCGTTCTGCGCTGTCCGGAGACTGAGAGGCTGCGATCCGCCTCTACTCGCTCTCCTCTCTCAGCCCGGCACAGAGGGGGGACAGGAAAGGCGGATCAAAGCCTCCCCCGCCATGCAGTGTGTGATAGCGCAGGAGTGCGCAAACTTTTTTGTTTGCGCCCCCCTGCCTGCTCTCCCCTCCCCCCCTGATCGCGCCCCCCCCCTTTACCTTTTCTCCGGCATCGATGGCATAATTTGATTTCGCGTTGTCAAGGAAACACGTCGCCAAAAGCCGCTGGAGAGAAGGTAAGAGACATACAGAGGCCTTGCGCACTCCTCCGGGATTTTATTTAAATGTTGTGGGGAAGAGTGCGGGGCCTCTGCAAGTGCCGCCCACCCTCTGAAAATGTGCCCCCCTCCTCCTTCCCCCCCCTCAGTTTGCGCACCCCTGAGAAAGGGGGTGAGTGGGCTATGTGAGAAGGGTGGGCGGTTTCAGAAAAAGGGGTGAGTGTTCTCTGTGACAAGGGGGGGGCTGAATGTGGAGTGTGTTGAGAATAATGGGGAGTATGAAGTGTGAGTGTGTAAGAAGGGGTTGAGTGTGGTGGGTTTGTGCGTGAGGAGAGGGAGTGTGGTACATGTGAGTGATAATGGCTGTGTGCAGTTTGATAACCAAGGGTGCCCCAAGATTTCAAAAATCCTCCAGGGGTGCTTGTGCTCAATAAAGTTTGAGAACCCCTAGTGTAAAGGTTTACAGCAGCGTTGATTTAAAACACAAAAGAAAGGGAGTTATTAACAAAAAGGAAGTGAAAAAAATAACAGTAAAGGCCAGAGAATTGCAACACAACAGATGGTGTTGTTGTTTGTTATATCTTTGCATCCAAGGCCTGACAGTTCTACCGGGGGCTGACTTAAGGACGAGCTTCTACTGTATGTATATGAACAACTAGGTAATGTAAAGAACAACAGTGTGAGTCATTCATACGTGGGGGGGGGAGGGGGCGTCTTCTCCCCTGTGAAAATCTCTGTTACACCAAATCTTGTTTTATGTAACGGAAGAGTCATGGATGTGACACATTCATTTTTCCATTCTCATAATATGCCATAACCCTAGTCTCTCTTTAAATCAGAGAGGGAGACGGGGTCTCTTCCAAGCTCTGCATTGCAACAGCGAACTGCTGATAAAAGGATTGCCAGTCCATGTTTGACATCCGAACCAAAGAGGACAGACCAGGATCTAAAGGGAACAGAGCCTCTAGTGATACATACTATTGAAGTAGAATTGTATAGATTATAAACTCTCAGGGGTAGGAATTTCCTATTGCCTGATTTTGGTTTGTTGCATTGTATTATAATTCCCTGTATTGTGATGTCTCTTGTCACGTGCTGTATACACTTTAATTGCTATATATATCAAACAAAATATATACAGAGTGGCTTGGTGAGTAAAGACACTAACTCCTGGTTCAATTCCCGGTGTCAGCTCTGTGTGACCTCGGGCAGGTCACTTTACCTCTCTGTGCCTCTGGCACCCTAAAGATAATAGTAAATTGTAAGCTCTTCGGGGCAGGAACTCGTGCCTGTAAAAATGTTATGTACAGCAATGTGTGCACTGTCAGCGCTATACAATAAAAAAAAAATATTATTAATTATACATCATAGGTATTTTCACAAATGACAGCAGATCTGGATGTTTTTCACACAAATATCCCAAAAATGCTACCAGTCTCGCTCCTCTAATTCTTCCCCCAATTTCTCCTCTTTTTTACTCATGTACAGGGGACAAATGAACAAGGAGAGCGTGAGTGTAGGTGAGATTATCACCTGGGAGTGGCGTGACGAACGAAACCAAATGAGTTTTAGCTCGGATCCCGCTATTGTTTCTGAAGATGGATACAATCAAATCTTTGACAAGTACCACCGCGGTGTGAAACGCGTCAGTTATCTGGAATGATTTCACCACAATAAATGGACTGGCTTTTGCTGTACTACGCACGGACAAGGACACCTCCATCTGTGAGTTATCTCGCCTATTTTCCGTGCCTTGCAGGACTATTGGGTGACAGCAGGATATTTGGGGGGGTCGGGGTCGATTGGCGCCTTGCGGCTCACTTTTCAGCGGGTCCTCCGGTGCTGGTTGTTCCTCTCCTCCTCCTCCTCTTTCTCTCCCCCTACCAGTGTTAACCTTTTCATTTAACACTGACCTTCCTTAAATTTTACCCCACAAATCAAGCATCCCAATAGCCTGCCCTCATGGCTAATGTCCCACACTCAGTCACTCCTACCACCCATTGTGACCAAGCACTGACGTCTACAGCACTTACTCCCTCACCTGCTGTCTCTGTAAGTTTCCCATTAAACCTCTTAGATTGTAAGCTCTTCGGGGCAGGGATTTCCTTTCCTATTGTCTGATTTTGCTGCACTTATTGTATAATTATAATTCCCTGTACTGTATTCTTTGTGAAGCGCCGAGTACACTTTTGGCGCTATATAAATAAATACATACAATACAATACCTGTGTACTATGTCCACACTACTTTATGGCCCTGTATTTCAAGCCTTTATAGTACAGCATTGATGCAGCTCCTGCACTGTTTATAGGACATGTTATTAGAAGCGATTATATACAGCACATGTTGCTTTTCTATCCCTGAAACTAGAGCACTGGCTTGGGGATCACTCCCCACACTCCGCTGGCTCTGATCCTGCTATTGTTTCTGGCGATGGATATATTTATTAAATGTTTGAACTGAAGATATCTAAATCCTTCAGATGAGGGGATGTCAATTTCATGAGCGAAAGAGTCAAAAGATCGAATAGAACTATCTGCAAACATATGACCTAGTTTAGAGACACCAATGACTTGACCAGACCTTAAAGCTGCAGTTCAGGCAATATCCTACATGTGTGTTTAATTATTTTTTAAACAAATCAGTTCTGTACTATGAGAAAATACTTGTAGCATTTAAAAAAAAAAAAAAAAAATTTAAAGACATTTTTAATGTATTATAATGTAACAAGCATTTGTGTTCCTATAGCAATCATTTACAAAGTCACATCCCTTTCCCCTTCTGAAACAGCATCACCTTTTTGAGCCCTGCCATCTCTCTAGCTGTGAACCAATTGAATCTTGTGCCTGCCAGGTCACATGATCTTCCTCACAGAACTTTGGCTGTCAGTGCAGCAGAAGAGGACACAAGATGCATTTAGTGAACCCCGAGCCGAATCTTCGCCGATCGATTGGCAACTTGGCTAATCACTTGTCAGTGTGTCGATTGTGTTGAAGCACATATTGAATTAAAAATTGCTTGAACTGCAGCTTTAACAGTCACCCACCACAATTCAAACCAAACTGCACAAGATAGCAGACAATTAAGAAGGTCCGTCCTAGCAAAAAACTAGTCCTACATTTTTAAAGGAGTGAACAACCCCAATATGAGACAGGGCCACGAGGTCTGTTTTTACGATTTACCCATAACCTCTTGCCCATATGGGGGACAAAAAGCGTATTTAATCTGGGGGACATAATTGGCATCACCTCTATCATTAAAATGTAGGTTTTATAATTCACTAGCTGAGAGCCCCGGCGTTGCCCGGGATGTTTGTGGTGTGGGTGTGGCATTTGGGTGAGGAGTGGTCAACGCGGCCCATGTGCGGTGGTAGTGCTGCTGTGGCTGTACTGATGGTGATTGTATCGGTGTGCTGATTTGGGAGGGTTTGGTGCTGATGTGGGGGTGCGGATGTGGTGTGCCGATGGGGGAGGTGCAAAGGTGCCGATGTGTGGGTGCTGATGGTGTTGATGGGGGCTGAGAATGGCAGGGAGCCGAGAATGGCAGTGTGCTGGGGGGGCATGGGATAGCGGTGTGCTGATGTGGTGGTGCTGGGGATAGTGTGTGTGTGTATACACGTGTGTGTGTGTGTGTGTATACATGTGTGTGTATACACGTGTGTGTGTGTGTATACGTGTGTGTATACACATGTGTGTGTGTATACATTATGTGTATGTATACGTGTGTGTGTATACGTGTGTGTGTATGTCTACATGTGTGTGTGTGTATGTCTCCATGTGTGTGTGTACGTGTACATGTGTGTGAGTATACGTGTACATGTGTGTGTGTACGTGTCTACGTGTACATGTGTGTGTGTCTACGTGTGTGTATGTTTCTACGTGTGTGTGTGTCTATGTGTGTGTGTGTATACGTGTGTGAATACGTGTGTGTGTGTGTGTGTGTCTACGTGTTTGTGTGTCTACGTGTGCCTGTGTGTATACGTGTGTGAATACGTGTGTGTTTGTACGTGTGTGTACATGTGTGTGTATACGTGTGTCTACGTGTGTGTGTATGCGTGCGCCTACGTGTGTGTGTGTATACGTGTGTGTTCGTGTGTATACGTGTGTGTATATACGTGTGTATACGTGTGTGTGTAAACGTGTGTCTGTGTGTATACGTGTGTCTGTGTGTATAGGTGTGTGTGTGTGTATAGGTGTGTGTGTGTGTACGTGTGTCTGTGTGTGTACGTGTGTCTGTGTGTGTACGTGTGTCTGTGTGTGTACGTGTGTCTGTGTGTGTACGTGTGTCTGTGTGTGTACGTGTGTCTGTGTGTGTACGTGTGTCTGTGTGTGTACGTGTGTACGTGTGTACGTGTGTACGTGTGTCTACATGTGTCTACGTGTGTCTACGTGTGTCTGTGTGTCTACGTGTGTCTGTGTGTCTACGTGTGTCTGTGTGTCTACGTGTGTCTGTGTGTATACGTGTGTGTGTGTGTGTGTGTGTGTGTGTATAGCTGTGTGTATGTATAGGTGTGTGTGTGTGTCTACGTGTGTGTGTGTGTGTGTCTGTCTACGTGTGTGTGTCTGTCTACATGTGTGTGTGTCTGTCTACATGTGTGTGTGTCTACATGTGTGTGTCTGTGGACATGTGTGTGTGTCTGTCGACGTGTGTGTGTGTGTGCCTACATGTGTGTGTGTGTGCCTACATGTGTGTGTGTGTGTGTGCCTACATGTGTGTGTGTGTGTGCCTACATGTGTGTGTGTGTGTGTGTGTGTGCCTACATGTGTGTGTGTCTACATGTGTGTGTGTGTCTACATGTGTGTGTGTGTGCCTACGTCTGTGTGTGTGTGTGTGTGTGTGTGCCTACATGTGTGTGTGTCTACATGTGCGTGTGTGTGTGTGTGCCTACATGTGTGTGTGTGTGTGTCTACATGTGTGTGTGTGCGCGTGTGCGTGTGTGTGTGTAGCTAAGAGACCCGGCGTTGCCCGTGAGTTAAATTTCCCGCTGGAGGAGGGGGAGAGCGGACGGAAGGAGAGGGAGAGCCGACGGAAGGAGAGGGAGAGCGGACGGAGAGCGGACGGAGAGCGAGCGGGAGGGCGGACATAGAGCGGACGGGAGGGCGGACGGAGAGCGGACGGGAGGGCGGACGGGAGGAGGAGGAGGGGGGGAGAGCGGACGGGAGGAGGAGGAGGGGGGGAGAGCGGACGGGAGGAGGAGGAGGGGGGGAGAGCGGACGGGAGGAGGAGGAGGGGGGGAGAGCGGACGGGAGGAGGAGGAGGGGGGAGAGCGGACGGGAGGAGGAGGGGGGGAGAGCGGACGGGAGGAGGAGGGGGGAGAGCGGACGGGAGGAGGAGGAGGGGGGGAGAGCGGACGGGAGGAGGAGGAGGGGGGGGAGAGCGGACGGGAGGAGGAGGAGGGACGGGAGGAGGAGGAGGGGGGGGAGAGCGGACGGGAGGAGGAGGGGGGGAGAGCGGACGGGAGGAGGAGGGGGGGGAGAGCGGATGGGAGGAGGAGGAGGAGGGGGAGAGCGGACGGGAGGAGGAGGAGGGGGAGAGCGGACGGGAGGAGGAGGAGGGGGGAGAGCGGACGGGAGGAGGAGGAGGGGGGGAGAGCGGACGGGAGGAGGAGGAGGGGGGGAGAGCGGACGGGAGGAGGAGGAGGGGGGGAGAGCGGACGGGAGGAGGAGGAGGGGGGGAGAGCGGACGGGAGGAGGAGGAGGGGGGGAGAGCGGACGGGAGGAGGAGGGGGGGGAGAGCGGACGGGAGGAGGAGGGGGGGAGAGCGGACGGGAGGAGGAGGGGGGGGAGAGCGGACGGGAGGAGGAGGGGGGGAGAGCGGACGGGAGCAGGAGGAGGGGGGGAGAGCGGACGGGAGGAGGAGGAGGGGGGAGAGAGCGGACGGGAGGAGGAGGAGGGGGGGAGAGCGGACGGGAGGAGGAGGAGGGGGGGGAGAGCGGACGGGAGGAGGGGGGGAGAGCGGACGGGAGGAGGAGGGGGGGAGAGCGGACGGGAGGAGGAGGGGGGGAGAGCGGACGGGAGGAGGAGGGGGGGGGGAGAGCGGACGGGAGGAGGAGGGGGGGGGGAGAGCGGACGGGAGGAGGAGGGGGGGGGGAGAGCGGACGGGAGGAGGAGGGGGGGGGGAGAGCGGACGGGAGGAGGAGGGGGGGGAGAGAGCGGACGGGAGGAGGAGGGGGGGGAGAGAGCGGACGGGAGGAGGAGGGGGGGGAGAGAGCGGACGGGAGGAGGAGGGGGGGAGAGAGCGGACGGGAGGAGGAGGGGGGGAGAGAGCGGACGGGAGGAGGAGGGGGGGAGAGAGCGGACGGGAGGAGGAGTGGGGGAGAGAGCGGACGGGAGGAGGAGGGGGGGGAGAGAGCGGACGGGAGGAGGAGGAGGGGGGGGAGAGTGGACAGGAGGGGGGTGGGTTGGTTAAAATTTCCGGGTCTCTCCTCTCCACTCCCCCTGTATGTTTCTCCGCTCCCCCCCTCTCTCTCCCCTCCTGCCCCCCCATGTGACACAGACACACACACACAGTGACACACACAGTGAGAGACACACACACACACAGTGTCACACACACACAGTGAGAGACACACACACAGTGAGAGACACACACACAGTGTCACACACACACACACACACACACACACACACACACACAGTGAGACACACACACAGTGAGACACACACACACACACACACACACACACACACACACACACACAGTGACACACACACACACACACAGTGGCACACACACACACACACACACACAGTGACACACACACACACAGTGACACACACACGTCACCTCTCCTTCGGGGCGCCGCCATCTTAGGTGCCGCGTGTCCCCCCGCCGGGGAGGTGAGTGCGGGAGGGAGTAGAGCGGGAGGGAGGTGAGTGCGGGAGTGGAGCGGGAGGGAGGTGAGTGCGGGAGGGAGTGGAGCGGCTTCCGGCCGCCTCTTAGGTGCCGCGTGTGCCAACCCCCGCCAGGGAGGGAGTGGAGCGGGAGGGAATGGAGCGGCTTCCGGGCGCCTCTTAGGTGGGCGCGTGTCCCCCCGCCGGGGAGGGACTGGGAGGGAATGGAGTGGGAGGTGAGTGGAGCGGGAGGGAATGGAGTGAGAGGGAGGTGAGTGGAGCGGCTTCCGGGCGCCTCTTAGGTGGGCGCGTGTCCCCCCGCCGGGGAGGGACTGGGAGGGAATGGAGTGGGAGGTGAGTGGAGCGGGAGGGAATGGAGTGAGAGGGAGGTGAGTGGAGCGGGAAGGAGTGGAGCGGCTTCCGGCCGCCTCTTAGGTGGGCGCGTGTCCCCCCGCCGGGGAGGGACTGGGAGGGAATGGAGTGGGAGGTGAGTGGAGCGGGAGGGAATGGAGTGAGAGGGAGGTGAGTGGAGCGGGAGGGAGTGGAGCGGCTTCCGGGCGCCTCTTAGGTGGGCGCGTGTCCCCCCGCCGGGGAGGGACTGGGAGGGAATGGAGTGGGAGGTGAGTGGAGCGGGAGGGAATGGAGTGAGAGGGATGTGAGTGGAGCGGGAGGGAATGGAGTGGGAGGGAGGTGAGTGTGATGGGGGGGGGAGAGGACAGAGAGGGGTGTGTGTGTGTGTGTGTGTGTGTGTGTGTGTGTGTGTGTGTGTGTGTGTGTGTGTGTGTGTGTGTGTGTGTGTGTGTGACACTGTGTGTGTGTGACACTGTGTGTGTGTTTTTTTTTTTTTTTTTTTGTGGACCTTTGGCCCGTCACTCCGCCTCAGGCCAATGCGAGGTGTGGGGGGCGGGCCAAGGGGGTGGTGTGAGTGTGTGAGGCCAATGCGAGGTGTGGGGGGCGGGCCAAGGGGGTGGTGTGAGTGTGTGAGGCCAATGAGAGGTGTGCGGGGGTGGGCGGCCCAAGGGACCAATGAGATTGCCGCTAGGGTCACCGGACATCCAGACAGGCAGGCAAACATACAGTGCTTTCACTAATATAGTATAAGATACTGTGAAACCAAAATGCCTAATTCCAAACGGAACATCAAAACGTACCATAGAAAACAGGATATGCCATTACTTGAAAGTGGACAATGCAGGAACCATGCATGACCCCATATCTAACTATAACATGCTTCAGCAATTCTTATACTGCAGTGGTCAGGGCCGAGTACTGAAAGCTCATTACAGAATGACCAGCGCATGTGATACCTTCTCCCAAGCACTTCTGTAGAAATAATGCCGCAGTTCTCCGTCTTTACATTTCCATTACACAGAGATTTCCATTGATGGAGATGGATGATCACAGCGTTACATTTTAACAAGAGAGAGAGAGAGAACTATCAAAGAATATGATGAAAAAAAAATCATTAAATCCAGTTACCAGCTGTTCTCTCATCATGTTCCCAAACAAGGGCAAGATTTGTGTCAAGTACATTCTGTATTAAACAGATAAAGTGACTTTTTATTCTGAAGGCAGATGCCAGACTAGAATTCCTAGCTAGGCCTAATCATTTTAATTATATACCATAGTATAAATGAGTATGTATATACAGTATGCAGATCTTTATTTATATAGCACCCACAGTACACTCAGCACTTTACAAAGGCAATACCGTACAGGGAATCATAAGACAATAAGTGCAACAAAGTCAGACAATAGGAAAGGAAATCCCTGCCCCAGAGAGCTTACAATCTATATGGTATGGTGGGAGACTTACAGAGATAGCAGGTGAGGGAGTAAGTGCAGTAGACGTCAGTGTTTGGCCACAATGGTTGGTAGGAACCACTGTGGGACAGTAGCTAGGAGTCCAGGCTATTGGGATGCTTCATTTAAGAGGTGAGTTTTAAGGTTTGTCTTGAAGGTGGGGAGAGAAGGTGCTTGGAGTAACATTAAAACATGTCTCAGGAGTCATCCTTGGTGCTGATCTTTTCACCCACAGGATAAATCTGAAGTCTCCATGTAATATAGTTCTAAACGGTGAAAAGTTCCAAGATTTTCAAGTGGTCACTTCACGCAGGTTTTATTATTTTGAAACAGAAAGTGAATCCCTGCGCTTCTCCCTTTGGGATAGCAATCAATGGGGAATATAAATATATATTCCACTTTCTGTTTTGCACATTTGTATGGCCATTTCCTGCACAAGCTGCATGCTCTTTACATGGAGAAGCGCAGTGATTATATATTTGTTTTATTATTTTGAGACTGGTCATTTTGGGCAAAGTCATAATGTTTATTTTCTATAAAGGTTTTGATAGACCCATACAACAGCAAGCTTATTTTTTTTTAATAATCAATAAAGAAATATATCTTTTTAATGCAACTGTAAATGTTTCACTAGCAAATAAAAGACATCAAGTGTAGCGGAGAGAATGCTTTATGATTGTAAAAATACGTTTTGACTGTAGTACGACATACTGTAGTATCTGAACATCTGGAGCTAGTCAAGGAAATGAGCCAATATTTTGCAATTCCTTCTCAAAGTAAACGACAGATCCATAACTGCCACGTTGCTAAGGAAAAGCCAGGAGGGAGCGCATCATATTAGGGAGTATTCCGAGAAGTTGTATACTTGTTGTAAAGCTGCACGTTGCCAGTAAATACAAATATATATATATTTATTCTGACAATGAAACGGACTAGCAAGGTTAGCTGTGCTAGTAAAGATGTGAAACGATCATGTTAAAGTGTGCAGATCAGGTGTCCTGTTTTACAGATGCTGTGGGGCCACCATAGACTATAAAACAGGGTTACAAATGTGCAATATTGCATTTTGATCACTACACTGTAAAGCAAAGTTATAGCAAACCGTACCTACCCGTTTGGCCTGGGGTCTTGTGAACTAAAGTGTAACCGTCCTTGCCCGACTCTAAAGGAGTGTATATCCAGTTGGATATATGGACATGGCAGTGCTCGGCCTCTCAGACCTGGTCAGGGTGCTGGGTCGGTGCAGGCTGGGCTCGGCCTCTCAGACCTGGTCAGGGTGCTGGGTCGGTGCAGGCTGGGCTCTGTCTCTCAGACCTGGTCAGGGTGCTGGGTCGGTGCAGGCTGGGCTCGGCCTCTCAGACCTGGTCAGGGTGCTGGGTCGGTGCAGGCTGGGCTCGGCCTCTCAGACCTGGTCAGGGTGCTGGGTCGGTGCCGGCTGGGCTCGGTCTCTCAGACCTGGTCAGGGTGCTGGGTCGGTGCAGGCTGGGCTCGGTCTCTCAGACCTGGTCAGGGTGCTGGGTGGGTGCAGGCTGGGCTCAGTCTCTCAGACCTGGTCAGGGTGCTGGGTCGGTGCAGGCTGGGCTCGGTCTCTCAGACCTGGTCAGGGTGCTGGGTGGGTGCAGGCTGGGCTCGGTCTCTCAGACCTGGTCAGGGTGCTGGGTGGGTGCAGGCTGGGCATGGATATGCAGATAGAACAAGGATGGGCGCGAGGGATTTTTATAGTACAGATAAGAGCTTTAATCACAAACGTTTATAAGGCTTGCCATACAAAAGAACGTCTTGACTTCGGACATTAACTGGTGGCGAACAATATGGTTACTCTGCGGGTCTTCTCCTGGTAGCTCTCACTCCTACGCTCGAGAGGTACTTATGCTTGTTTCTGTTGGTTAGATTGGCAAACTTCTGCGTAGCATCTATAATGCCCTATCTCAGGTGGACCCATGTTGGGACACACACTTCTCTCTGGGATCATAATCACATTACTGTCTACGGCATTCTTCTTCCATACATATCGGATCGGGAGTTTACAAAGGACCTTTCCGATGGGGCCGATCTGACTAGACTCTGAGAACACCTGCTTACACATCTTCCTTCATGAGTGCAATCCCGGGCCATTACTTTGGGCACTAACTTAATAGGGCATGTTCCTTACTTAAAAACAATAAATGGTGACAGGACATCCTTAATACACATATCACACACTTAAACATATATAGATGATTTACGGTGAAGCCCCCTTAAATGAAACTTTAAGGAACCTAACCAAATAGTGCAACCCTGTCTTTCCCCATTGTCACCCAGCATACAGCGCTTCCACTGCAGCAAGAGATTCTGGGAAATGACATGCAAATGAGCACTCAGTGCCACCTTTTGTCTCAAGCTCGTATTACACAAGCCAATCCTCAAGCCAATGCATGCCGTTTTAAACACAGCTTTTAAACAGAGGCTGGGATGCAAAGCCATTAGACCTACTCACATACATGTTTCAACCTTGATGGGTATCATCAGTGTGAGGCTGGTCTTAATGGCTTGCAGGTTTGAGACTAGACTAGGTAATCACCACTGTCATTAAGGTTATGGTGGGTAAAAAAAGTGACAAAAACCCTCCACAGTAAAGCATAAAGCAACTGTAAATATTACTGTATGTTCATTTGCATGTCTTAGACAGGTCTGCAACCCTGTCTTTCCCCATTGTCACCCAGCATACAGCGCTTCCACTGCAGCAAGGGATTCTGGGAAATGACATGCAAATGAGCACTCAGTGCCACCTTTTGTCTCAAGCTCGTATTACACAAGCCAATCCTCAAGCCACTGCATGCTGTTTTAAACACAGCTTTTAAACAGAGGCTGGGATGAGATGCAAAGCCATTAGACCTATATATATATATGTGTAAACACAGATGCACATAAGAACAAAACACATGCACATAAGAGGTATTGTGAAATGGAGTAATTGGTTTATTGGAACATACATATAAAAATGAATCAATGTATCGGTCATAACATGGAGCTTTATCCCTTTGATGAAGGTTCGCGGAAGGACCAAAACGCTGATACATCATCTCCATAAAGGTCCATGTTAAGTCCCAAACGTTGATCTATTTTTGTATGTTCCAATAAACCAATTAATCCTATTCCCAAATTCTGAGCAGTGCCCATGTCTGCTGTATTCCTGTCACACTTCTCTTACTGAGTGTAAACACACACACACACACACACACACACACACACACGTTTGCCTTCATATGGTCCAGCTCACAATCTGGCAATATGGAATCCTTAAACTCTGGAAATGTAATCAGATGACGTTTTTTTTTACTACTTACACTGCCACTTACACCCTGCACCTAGAAGAGGCAAAAGCCGCCCAGTCATACAGGGGGAAGAGCAAAATAAATACAACCGCAGCTCATTGTAATGTGAAGGGAGTGTCACCAAATACAAATAGTGACCGATACAATGTCAGCAGACATGTTATGTAGCATTTTACAAGCACTAAAGAGGGGTTTTATTGCTGTGAAAAAGATCACAGGTTTGCGGGTTAAATTGACCTAGCAATCCATTGTCCACCACCAGCCAGGTCACATTGTTTGCGCATGTTAATCCATTTCCTGCCCACCATATAAAGCCATTTACAGACTTGGAAGCTGCTGTCATTCATTTGGGAAGTTATTACCTTCACAATGTGTTACCAGTACACGATGGCAAACATTACCGGAAACAGAAGACCAATGTCATGCCGTTTTCTAAACCGTATTTCTGCTGTTAAAAAAAAAAACACAACAATCCAAAGATATGAAAACAAAATATTAATTCTAAAACGTTTACATTTTAAAGAGAGGACCCTGCTGCTATGACAACTACAAATCTGAATTATTCCAGAAAATGTCTTGATCACCTGTGCGAGGACATGCTGGGGGATTATGGTGAATGTTTAATAATTCCATAAGACACCTCCTGAAATAGCACACTTTAGTAAATATGGACTTACAGGCTGATTTAGAGAAACCAGTCAGATCCACCCTTGCTAAGGCAGTGACATTAACACTACGCTGACCCATTCTTGCTCATCAGATGATTATCTGGCTAACATGCATGCAGGACTATGAGAATTGTTTAGCAAGTCCAAGCATTGGCAGTAGGTAAGTCAAACTCAATTCAAAATAACTGTAGCAAATGCGAATGTAAAAATGCGTTGGATAAACCAGGGGTGCGCAAACTTTTTTGTTTGCGCCCCCCCTGTGAGCTCTCCGCCTACTCGCGGCCCCCTTCCCTTACCGGCTTGGAGCTTCGCGGCGTCATGTGACGTCACGTGGCATGGCAACACGTTGCCATTTGACGCCCAGGACATGCTTGGAAACGAGCGGTATCTCCCAATGTATTACTTCCTGGTGAAACATTTTTATAAATAAATAAAAAAATGGCGACCAGGTAAGAGAGACTTGCAGGGGCCTCGCACCTCCCCCGGCATTTAATTTAAATGCCTTGGGGAAGAGCGTGGGGCCTCTGTAACCACACGTCCTCCCCCCCCCCCCCCCCAGAGAATCGCGTGGCCCCCCACTTTGCGCACACCTGGATAAACACAAGGCAAACACTAAGTAAGAAAGAGATACAAATGGAAATGATATGGTGTCTGGGGGTTTGTATGTGTTACAAAATAGGGTATTGGGGGGACCTTTGCCTGCTCTCCAAGGTCATGGCTCTGAATCACAGCAGTTAATTAAACATCATTTAATTTTGGCGAAATATGCAATGAAAGCAGCAATACGGGTTTCATTCATTTTTAGTTTCGAGGCAGCAATACAGCTTTCATTTTTTAATTACAGGATTGAAGCAGGGGGTCTCTGAAGCTGAACCGTGTTCATTTCAGCTCCGGGACCCCGTGCTTTCAGAGATACTTACTACCTACGTATCGGTGCCGGTATCTCTGTGCAGTTTAAAGACCTCAGTCACATGGGCTCAAAGGAAGCCGCACCAGATAACATCACGGCTTCCTATTGGCCCGTGGGACATTTAAACACCGCCATTATCTTAGGCACACTATTTCCCTAATTGCATAGATACCAGCACCCCCTACGGAGGTTTTCTGGAAGCAGAGGGTTCCCGGAAATGAAATGAGCACAGTTCAGCCTCGGAGACCCCCTGCTTCCTGTAATTAAAAAATGAAAGCTGTATTGCTGCCTCGAAACTATAATATTGGTAAAATTCCATCCCACATTAATACTCTGAAAAATCATAATATTAAAGCCATTTAATATATTTTATACAAAGTACAACGCGCATGCAACCTGCAAACGTGGTATTTTATTCTAAATTGTAGAATGAAGTTGACTCTAGTAAAATCACAACTGAAAGATATTCTGCTTGGACAAATGAAATAACTCTTTGTCTGTTAATGCGATACCAAAGAACTACTGTACAGATATTTCCTTATTGATTTTTGTACATGAAAGCAACATACTCCGATACTGACCCCTTTTACTTAGAAAACCTAAATCCATCATCCACTTGGGATGCAGCTGCAACAGAAGAGACTTTGATGACCTTGAAACTTTATCCCAAGGGAGTTTCCATTCATAATTTCATTGCAGACAGGAAAGTATAAATTCAGCATTCATACTCTTTACTGTAATTTTGATTAAGAATCTCCAGCTTTTTGGCATAATAAAATGTGTTACTGGAACTTCCGCAGTATGTCCAAATAAAACTGTACACAGCTGCATGTAATGACATTTGCATTTTGAAAGCACAGTACTTCCAACCCCCTCCGTTTATTCATTCAGTACAAAATGTATGTTAAGTAGCATGGAGCTTGTTCATTAAGTCCAAAGTTAGGAAATTACATACTAGTAAGGGAATTTCTAATGATGTCACTATTGACCCCCTGGCCCTTTTTTTATTTTGATCTTAAATGACATCACATTTTAAATGACCATTCCATAAGTTAAGAAAATGTATTAAATAATGGTATCAAATAACATTTGGGATGGAAAAAGATGGAACACGCACAGAAGACACAGTAGATGAGGAAATGGGTTTCCTTCTCCAGAGGAGAAAGTGGGGTTTTTTTCTGCACTTTGCCGGAACATACGATCGGGGCACATGGCGTTCCCAAAAGAAACCCTGAGGGCCAGCAAAGGAGCATAGTAGGTAGCCAGCAAAAGTTGGGATGCTGCATGCAAAAACACCACATGTGGAACCCAGTAATGAGAATGCAGAATGAGTTATGAGCCATAAGCCCACAGCTGTTCATTGCCTTATTGTTGACCTTGTGAATGAGATTTAACCTCTACTTCATGTACTGTTTTCGTCTGACACAGGGGTGCTCATCTGCAGCCCTCAAGACCCCCAACATTTCAGCTTTTAAGGATATCCCAGCTTCAGCACAGGTGGCTCAATCAGTGGCTCAGCCTTTGGCTGGGATATCCTTAAAAGCTGACCTGTTGGGGGCTGGCGGGTCTTGAGGACTGGAGTTGAGCACCCCTGATCTTATACATGCTCTATACCTTCCCTCCACATTTTAAAGCTATGGTTCAGAAATGGTCAAACTATGATTATCACCTCCAACACATTGTTTAAGATATTAAAATAGTTAGTGTATATATACTGTAAAAAAAAACACTATCTGTGACATGAACAGAGATGCTTAGATCAATGTCGCCTTAACTGCCATGTACTGTACAGTATATCTTTTGTAAATGTTTAGCAAAAATATCGAGTACACACGCTGGAATGCGTACGCTGGAACACGCTGGAATGCATGAGATGCAGATGTTCAAGCAACATTCACAGTCCTCTAAATAAGAACGCCATTCTGTGTAACGTGCACAAAGTGTGGAAGTATCTGTCTTTATTATATTTCGCATGCCAGTGATAACATTAATATACCTGACTATTTTTAACGTTTTGGAGATAGGTGATAGACCTACGTGGACAGAAAGATGGAATTAAACAAATTGCAAAAGTTATGGCCTGCAGCTAATATGGGACTGGTTATATGTAACAATAGGGAACTCAGAAGACGCTACGTACTGTATGTGAAGCTTGCTCTTGTGTTACATTTTGTTACAATAAGCCATCTGACTTGATCAGGTATATATACCTTGATTCTAATAAGCTCTTATCATATACAGTACAGAGAACTTGATGTATATGCTGTGTGTCACATATACACTGTATTGCAATAAAACTATCTGCTTTTTATATAAACCACTTGTTTTCTTACTCCTCTCAATAGAGTTTTGAAAATATGAGGGTGTTGATAATCTGAAGCATTCTGATAATACACAGATCAGTTTTAATCCCAGAAAGAGAGTCATATGAGGACACTGCAAAGAAAGCAGACGGGTGGATTTTAACGTAAATGAATTACATGGGCGTTCTTGGTTATAATGCATGCCCCAGAAGCCGCGAAAAACTATTTGAACAGACATATTGGCTGGTAAATATTAAAACGTTGTGTATAGGGATTTACACGGCCTCACCAAGATATGCCATTCCTAATACCATCTAGATGACTTACCAATTCTTATATCTATATGAAACACTAATGATTTAGTCATTGAATAGAAACAGATGTGTAAAAGTTTCGGCTCACATTTGTTTGTGTAGCTATTTGTTTCCCACATAAGTACACGGAATGCTATTTACAACATTACATGTGAACCTCATTGTGTTAGCAGAATATGACATTTTGGTCTCATCTAAGACCACCCAATGAATCTATCAACGGAAAAGTTTTATTTGTATTATCACCAAAAGTTAATGTTACAGGAAAAGGAGAACCCAAAGTAGCTGTAGGTCTTCATGTTATACTATAGATGCATAGACATTTAGGTTCTTATTTTACACAACGCCAGCTATGACAGCTGACCGATGGGTCAGTGAGTAGAGGACCTGACTGAAAAGAATAACAGTGACTGAAGAACAAGAGCCTGGTTCAAATCATCTACTTCTCACCTTGGGTAAGTTACTTTATCTCCCTGTACCTCAAGCACTAAAACATATAGTCCAAGCTTGTTGGGACAGGGCTGTGTTTTACACTATATGGTAATTATGAGGCAGTGGTGAGTCCAATTGGGGGGGAAAAGCACTATGCGAAATCAAAAGTTAATGTTATGATGACTGACTTTCTATAAGAACAGTTTGAATGTGTTAAGAAATATATTCCGATGGAAACATCCAAATCCCTCCTCAAAGAACATGGTGATTAGACGTGTCAATGAAGTTATGACAATGGATACGCTAACTGCCCTGTTGAATCAGAAAATCAAAGCTTTCCACAAGATTTGAGAACCTTGGATGGGGAGATAGGGACACTGGAAGGAGAGATTTGAGATCCGAGTAAGGAAAACCCTGTAGAGGACAGAATATCTTGAGCTGGAGAGAGGACAATAACATGCTCTAAAGTCTGGTGGCAAAATTCCCCCTTCACTCCCCCCACATCCCATCCCTCCTATTACACGCACTTTCACAAGACATGACGGATAGATAACGTTAATATCCAGGTTATTAGTCCAGAAGAGAAAAGCAGACAAACCCGGACACCTCAAACAAGAGTATAATATATGTAAGTGGGTCAACCATGATGGTCCGGATAATATATTTCCAGTTCCAGACTTGAGAACCTTAAACAAATAATTAAAGGGGGGAAAAGACAATACGAGAATATAAAAGTTTTATGTATCCTCTGTTTAACATAAGCACAAGTGGTATAAGTAAAGTGAAATATTTATGTGCTAACCGTCCCTCCCCATCTCTTTTCTTTTTCTACCCAATGTATAAAATACTGAAATAAAAAGAAAACGTATAAGAAATATACACTGACTTGAAGTTACAGAAACTGACAGGATCATGAACGCCCAACAAATCTCAGTCAACTACAAAAATGTTTTTATGTTATTTCCTTGAGCTATTGCAGGTAAATTTGTCAATGTTCTGGAATGTGGTGGAATGCGGTCATAGAGAATAAACATTCCATAGTGGGCTACGTACCATAATTACACAGAACTCCAACCGGAAAACGGGGTCATGGATTTGCTGTACAAAGGATAGACAAATGCCACACATCCACATGGGATCTCTCAAGTAATCTTTGGACATCTAAGACTTCCTGCTGATTGGGGGCGACTACAATATATAAATATATACACAAAATGGATTTTATTTTAATACCAGAAAACCGGTCATCCATTTTCTAGTTATCCCAATGCCATGGAAGCTACACGCAAATTGGGATTGGTTGAAACCTAGATGGCTACAAGAGAGCCAAGAAAACACACCCTGTGCTCCATGGCCTCTCTAAACTATATACAGTCGGCATTAATACTTTAATTAGCTTCATCCACATAAATGTTTAGATAGACAGAGTATTTTTGTATCTCTATAATGTAGATCGTAGTTAATGATATTAAAATGGTTGGTTCTTATAAAGAGTTAGTGACACGACAATAGAAAGAAGGATAAAAAGCCTACCCTAAGTCTAATGCTTTGGTTTTTAATACATGTATCCAGGAGTCATTCCTTGTATACGAACAAATGATTAGAAAAGTTGCATAAGGGACATCACATTAAATTACTTTTACCTGAAAAAAAGTGTTGCTGGAAACACCAGTTACAGGAGCAATTCGTGCAATATCCTACGTGTGTGTGTTTTGTTTTTAAATAAATTAGTTCTAAGTATAAGATAATACTTACTAAAAAAAAAAATATTTTTATTATTAAACTCTTAAAGCAGCAGTCCAAGCCGCCGTTTTTATAAAATGATTATTCTCTTTAATATATGCTTCGATACAATCCACACAATGATAAGTAATTAGCAAAGTTGCCGATCGATCCGTTCTCCTGTGATCGATCAGCATAGATTCGGCTCAGGGGTTCACTAAATGGCTGTCAGTGCAGCAGAAGAGGGCCAAAGATGCAAAATTATATGGGGAAGATCATGTGACCAGGCAGTCACTAGATTCAATTGGTGCAGTGCTAGAGAGAGGGCGGGGCTCAAAATGGGGTGTGCCAGAGCGTGTTTCAGAAGAGGAAGAGTTGTGACTTTGTAAATGGTTGCTATAGAAACCAAAAATTCTTGTTACATTATAATACATTAAAATGTCATTCAGAGCTGGGGTTTTTTTTTTAGCTGATACAAGTATCTTCTCATTCATTTCCTATTTAAAAAAATAAATTAAAAAAACACATGTAGGATATTGCTTGGTCTGCAGCTTTAATGCCATTTTAATGTGATTACTATACTGAGCATCCTTTAATTTGTGTAGCAGGTTTAGCCACCTCCCCAGCAGTGCAAGATCTTTGCAACACTTTCCTGTTTGTAATCATTTGATGCCAATATTCCAACAGTTTGAACTACAAACTGTAACAATAGATAATGTAACCTTAGTAATATAAGTATAGATTGTAGCTGCTGAGTTACACTGACTGAATCAATCATTTAATCTGAAAGGCGGCCATTTAGTGAACCCTGGGAAGCAAGGTCTTTGCTGATCAATCGCGGGAGAACAAACTGATCGACAGCTTAGATCATTCGTTTTCAATGAAAATAATCAAAGGCTGCATATATTAAAACAACAGTATCTTATGTCAGCCTAAGGCTGCGCTTATAGTGCCGCCGACGCGACTTTGCCGCAAAACAAATGTATTGCCGCCGTCGCGTGCACTTATAGTAAGTGCGACGCAACGTGGCAGCGCGAAATTTGGAAGCCAGTCAAATTTGATTTTTCAGAGGCTGTCGCCACATGTGACAACCTCTGAACCAATCAATGGCCAGGTCACCTGCGACGTCGCTGCAAAGCGAAATACAGCTTTCGCGGGTGGCGACGGCATCCGTCGCCCGCACTACAAGCGCGGCCTAATACAGTGGTGGGAACTCCAGACCTCAAGGGCCACCAACAGGTCAGGTTTTCACGATATATATATCTACTTAAGCTCCTCAAATGAGCCACTGATTGAGCTACCTGTGCTGAAGCAGGGATATTCTGAAAACCTGACCTGTTAGTAGCCCTTGAGGACTGGAGTTGCCCACCCTTGCTCTAACACAAAGCCCCAAACACCTAAAACTACTAACATAACCCCAACAACCTTCTTAGCCAGTTTAGTACTGACCAATCATAGCCATAACCGAAATGTTTACCTTAACCCTGTCTGCACCTACGTATCTGGCAGGCAGACTCCTGAGATTTAAAACCTATATAAAATATAAGGATACATATGTCATGTTTGTAAATGATATCTTTGAAGTTGAATAACTAGGACTGGTGTTTTATTAAAATGGGAAAATATCCACACTACAAAATAAAGACATTAGAACGTTTTGTTTTCCGATATTTAGCACTGCAGCAGCCAATGAAGGAATCGTATGCTGAACAGAATGAATATTGTGAACATTAAGAGCTTATATTATATTTCAGCAGGCTAAATATGCATACTGATAGTTAAAGATCAATACTAGACATGGTCATTGTATATATAGCCGCACCACTGCCTACTACAATATTGGTATCATTAAAAATGAACATTTATATTTTCCATTTGTAAGCAACTGCCTTAAGCTCCATTAGATAAGATGACATGTAAACATAATTATGGGCATTTTAGCTGTACTCCATTCAATAGAAATAATTTAAATCAAATGAACTGTGGGGCTGTTTGTAAACTACTTCAAAGCTGGCACAGAAATACTGCTTCCAAGTGGCATTCCATCCTGCAGGTGGCATATCACCGTTGTCTACCTATCGTCTCTTATTTCCAATTCTTTTGGAAATGTTTCCTCTTCTCACATACTGTCTGTCTCTGGGGGTAGATCCCACGCGCTATGTAAACCTGGTTGTGATAACTATAAATGTATAGGAACTGTATGATTTTGGAAATCGGTTACTTATGAGACTACTTGTTGATCAGATATGTTCAATGCTAATTGACCATACTGAGTGACTGTATATCATGTGTATTGACATTAATATTTATGAGTATTTTGCTATAAATTGGTATACTTAAACAGTAACACAACAAAAGACAGAAATGCCAAGTGCTACATCCAAAGTGACAAAATACATAGTATTTGTGGTTCTTGAGCTTGCTGCCATTGTGTGTTTATTAAACTGTAACACATCCAGCATTTCTTACAGAAATGCTCTATTTTTTTAATGTGTTAAATAGTACCTCACGTAAGGCAAGGCATTTTTCTGGCCAAATTATCTTCAGTAAATGTAATAACCGCAAATATATTCAGCTCACTGAAATGATAATTGTCTGGAATGGAAAATTAGCATTTTTTCATTATAAAGAAAGCTTAAAAATAATAATAATAAAAGAAAAAGGATGTTGGGAGATGAAGTCAAGTGGATTGATATTTAAGAAGATGCTTAAGGAATGTATCACAGGCACAGATCATGTGTCACATCTCCAGCCCAGGGACTAGACAGACATTCTTTTCATATAGACATTCAGTTGTATAGCAAACACTAATGAAACGGTGATTGTGCAGTCTTTATAAATGACACTGCCAGTGTAACTTCCCACCACAGTCTTGTGAGTGACCTTAAACCAGACAAGCACCATTCACCTACAAACATAGGAAGTGAATAAGTTTTCATGTTCACTCAACCCTGGAACCCCACATTAATTGTCAATTGTCCTCAAGTGTGTGAATAAATCAAGAAATGGAAGAAGAAAAAACAATACACATATACTGGTAGAAAATTAAAACGACAAAAATAATAACAATAAATGCAACCAAGCTTATGCAAAAACCAAGAAAGAAAACACGGTGAGTTGAAACAGTGTCACATACATAGCGATTGAGAATATCATTGTACCCTACCCCCTATTATTCATGTACTGTGTAATCATCGTACCCTACCCCCTATTATTCACGCTTTGGCAATACTGAAATGTTCTTTCGTCATGCCAATAAAGCTTATTTGATTTTGAGAATAGGTTATCCAGAGTCTTCTCTAAGAGCATGTCCTACAAGGAGAAGGCAAGGGTGACTGTATATGTCAGTGGTGAGCCTCCATTTCTCCAATGTGCCCCCTGGATCCAGACATTTGCAATGTCTTTCCAGATAGCTGGAGGCTTGGGATTCTTTGGGTTTTTGTTCTGGGAGGAGTTGTGGCTTCACCTGAGTGACATCTGGCAAGACTCTATGCCAGACAGTACGTGCTGCAGAAGAAACCTTCAGCTTCAGCCTGACCCCAGGGCACACACATTGCTTACCCTCCTCACTAGGCAAACTCCTCTGTTTGCTTTCCCACACGTCTTCCCAGGGGTTAATTGGAACTATTGACAGTGGATCGACCAAAAAAAATTCATCTCTGCCACTTGTAACCCTTTCAGTGCTGGAGGTGCCTAAAATGGGTTGCATAATGCACTGTACACACCTACCCTTAGGTCACATAACAACTACAAAAAGGAGTGTGATATTTCTTTATATAAACTCATCAGTCCCCTATTAAAAAATGAGCTGTGACAGCTAATGGTAACTCAACCCAGCCTAACTTAAGTACATTGTTACTTTAAGAAACATCTATAAAAAAAATGCATGCAAAGAAGTCAACATCTTAGCATCTCTGACTAGGAACCTTCATAATAATTATATAGATAAATAAAAATATGCTAAAAGTACCCCCCACCTCCAGGGTGCACACTGGATTCCTCATCCAATCCAACCTGTGCCAAAGCAACAACAAAAAAAGATGACCTCAATAAAAATATAAAGTGGCATTAAAATCTAGCTAAATCCCCAGCCCCTTCTTTCTATGTGCAGAGCACAGCTGGATTTGGCAAGCTGCACACTATAAGAGAACCTCACCCAAATGGAAAAGTGTCAGAAAATTGCAGTTGGGATCCCTGGATTCAGGCAGACAAGAGCCTCACTGGAATGCTAGGGTATGATGGAGTGAGTTTACCAGCAAACAATCTGCCCTTTTCCAGGACTTTCAGTGTACGTGATCACCACACACATTAATCATACACTCAGAGAGAATCATTTATTAGCAAAAACCTACCAAAAAGACAAACAAAAAAACTCCCTGATCCACAGACAAGAGGCTATTTTTAATACAGTTTATTGCAGAGGTTAGAGCCAAGTATGGCTCGGTTTCACTGCTGGAGTTTCACAAAATGCATGCAAAACTGTTCTATTTCTGCCTTAAATTAGGGGATTTTTCTTGGGAATCCTGTTCCCCTACAGGATAAGGGAGAAGGCGTTTCTCTTGCAGGATATTTTATACACTGACCAGAGGAATACTAATAATTAAAAATAAAAGATTGCAGATTACACTGAAGCGGAAAAGATTTAGGAAAAGATCAACCAGATCTGGGATCCCAGAGGGGATCGGGTGGGAGCCAGATTTTGTTGGCATAGGCTCCAACCTCCCTTTTCTCTTAAACTTTCTTCTGTAACTGGCAGGAAGATCCCTCCCCTGCCCCTCATATAACAGACTGTGATCACTACCCCCCCCCCCCCCCCCCCCCCCAGGCACTTAAACAAATAGCTGATATCCAACCCAAGAGATCCACTTCTCCCATATACAGAAGACAGATCCCTGCAGATCTGCATCAGAACTCCCCCCCCCCCTCCCCCCCAGATTTATTTTGGCCATGAAAGCACATTATTACAAGCAGGAGAGGGGGATCTTGGTTAAAAAAAAAAGGTTTTAGTTTTTTAATTATTACCTTATCTATCGCTGAATTGGGGAGGGGGGTTTGGAAGTCAGATCGCTCGACGTGCCCAGCCACTCCAGTAAATCCCTGCCAGCATAAACCCTATGAGAAGGCGATGTAGGGGCGATGGAAGGGGGCCTCGCAGACACTGTGCAAGTTAGATCTGAGCCCAGCCTCCAGAGCCAATGTACACCTCCACCACACGATTGGTTTACTCTGAGCCGAAGCCACGTCCTGATGCCTCTGGCCCTGCCCCCATTCCCCAAACCCCCCCAAAAAGGGGGCTGCATTGCTGGAGAAGTAGGAGGGTTTGGGAGATGATGAGAATAGGTGAGCATTATATGTTCCTCCTAACATCCCCCTGTCCCCAAGAGCCTGTGATCTCTGCTGGGCTCTCAGATGCTGCAAAGCTTGTGTTATTGTGTTATTGTGTTAGATGCACTGGCTATTTGCTCTATGTCCTCTCAGCACATTGTGTGTTTGAAATGATCTTTTAGGAAGAAAGTAGGATGACGTGTAAGTAATACACACTGGAAGAGCTCATGTATGCTCAGAAGCATTTTCTGTGTGTGTTTAGCTGAGCATGTTAAGTACAAGGTGGAGATGTTGCAAAGTTAATAAAAGA